>NW_027271340.1:397500-620000 GCF_040938485.1 Diadema antillarum
TCACTTAAAACTACATCATTTCATTCAAATGTGACATCATAAGATAGCCTGATTGATTTTCTTTATAAATGAAAACTCACTTGTTTACATTATGCATTCCTGGAATGCAGAGTACCGGTACGACTGAGTATGAAGAAAGACTTATGTAAATTCTTCTCATTCATCCAGTCGAAGTACAAGATTAATAATTAGTTGAATAAAAAACTGGAAAACAAACTCACTGTTTCATCGGGAGCATCATTCGCCCGAAGAAGCCAATTGATAATTGGCGAAACGTCGCAACAGTGAGTTTGTTTTCCAGTTTTTTTTATTCAACTACAGTAATCATTGATCTTGTCAAATATGAAATGTTGCAAAATGGAGCAAACGTGTTACGTCAATCAGTATAACCCCCATTTGTTTTGTCTTTTCAGGGAAGGTATGTACTTCAAAAGTAAACATTAGTGAGATTCTCATTAGATTCCAGGCTTCATCCATGAATTAAAAACAGCAGTAGTATCGGCAGATTAAAATGAAACATAAAGGTTCACCAAACAATCATGTAAAGTATAGGAAATAAGAGATTTTTTAAAAAGCTCAAATTTCATCATTGCCGATTCCAGTGGCCTTTTTCATCAAAACCGTTCATTATCAATAACAGAATTGTTGGGACTTTTCACTTTTGACTTGTCCCCATTCTCAGCTGTTTTGTACATTCAAAAAACACCCAATCATAGCAAGTGAGTTGTCACTTCAAAAATTGTTAATGTCATATTTCTTATAATGTCATATTAATGGTATTAGAGAAATATGATATATCAAATTTTAAATTGCAGAACTTATTTTGAGGGGTATATATACCAGGGCTCAACACTAACATTTTTTTTTTTCCTCTGGTGGACCATTCGGGCAATAAGATCTTTAAATCTGGAAGGAAAATGTAGTGACCCAAAATAAACGGAAAAATAACAATCCATTTTGATTAAGTGCCCATTCGAGCCACCAAAAGACAGCCTTTAAGAAAATTTGGTGGCCCAACATTAATTTCTAGTGCAAATGTATAGTGTATATACAGTACATATAAAATATAGTAAACATGTATATGCTTTGTGTACATAAATGTATATATATATATATATATATATATATATATATATATATATATATATATGAAGAGTTTGTTTGCAAAAACCGATAAGTCCATATTTGCCAAATGGAGATACAACTTGTATTTGCGATTAAAGGTCAAGAAAAATAAAGAGAATAATAAAAAATTTTTTGCTTCTTTTGACCATAACTTCAAAAATATAGCTTTATACGTAGTGACCAATATATCATTAAAAAGGTATTATTTTGTACTTCATGACAAAGACCGTACTTCAAAATCTTCAAAAATAGACTTATCGGTTTTTGTGAACAAACTCTTCATACGTAAAACGTGTGTGTGTGTGTGTGTGTGTGTGTGTGTGTGTGTGTGTGTGTGTATAAACCCACTGAAAGAACTAAATCTACTCTGTACTTGAAATAAGAAGAAAGAACAGCAAAATTGATTTTCAAATTGTGATACTTTATCATCATATCGCATTATCTGGATGTGGAAAATCCAAATGGACATTTGGATCCTGAAACTGTGAGTTAGGCATGAAAACACAAAAATGAAAAGATAATGATGTTAAAACATATCTACCTATGAATGACAGCTTGGCCAATCTTGGCCAATAGACTAGCTGTAAAGTTCTCCGTGCTGAAAATGTACTGCAAGGAGTGTCAGTCTTTCAGAGCGAGTAAATTGAGCTTCTCATATCTCCATTTGCCACTTTGAACATTTTATAATCACACATTTTACATGGGTTTAGTAAAATCGTGCGATTGGTACAGATCCCTATACACATCCCTATTCAGTTGCGAGCAGTTGCATGATCTCAGTCCACTTTAAAACGTTCCCTACGCCAGGAACGATAAGAGGCTACATTTTGCAATACCTGAGAAACAGGAGTTCGCTTGGCAACACAAGTGGCTCAATTTGATCGCAATACCTACTGCATGTTGAATGAAAGGATGAGGCTTGCACGATGCAAACTACAGTAGTAACACCTGTGAACAATTACCCTACATGGCTAATAACTGAAGGCAGAAGGATGCACGCATTCCACGATCTTTACTGCAAAAACTGGTTCCTGGTAGTAGTTAGTGAATCTCTTATACAGCCCAGTGAGAAATGATTGTGATGATACAGGCATATTGTACTTGATTTGGTCAGACTTGCACTTTAACCCATACAATATAACACAACACTGACTTTGCTGCTGGGAAGTCACAACTAGTGTCTTCATCTTGGGTCTTGAAATGTTATCTATGTACAATGACTCTTTCAAGCGGATCATTGGACCGACTACATTTCCAACCTCTTGTCAGTCAACATTTATGCAATATTGACTCTTCATATACATAGGAGCTGTGCACTCATTACACTTCCAAGAAAAGGTTGCAAGTCAATAACACAAATTATCATCTCATACTTAGTGTCAACATTGGAACAAATATTGTGACACAAAATGAAAACAGATCATAAACATAATTAGCTACATTGTAGTACTTCACCAAACTTACACAATACAGATTCTTAAATACCATTTTTTTTTTCTTTAAGTGAGCCCATATGACCAAAACCATATGCCCATTTCAAACTGAAAAATTACAAAACCTCCCTTCATTGAGAACGGAAGTATCATATATGCTCATCCCCTTTGTTAAGTAATACATATATATGCCATCTCTGTATTTCTGGGTGTCTAAAACCCTTTACTGCAATATGTGACCTTTTTATACATACAACACCTCCAATACACACTAACTTGCTCAAAAACATAATAATTTCAATGAGACAACCTCAACTCCTAAGTGTCATACTTGTAACGTACAATCTGTGCAACACACAATAGACTAACGGCCATAATTTCCATCAGCGTCCGTATCTTGCACTACACAATGCTGTCCGATTTATGATTTATGATTCGTGATATCCTGACTACATTGTATGTCCACTTGGAGAACATGACACAGATAAGCATCCACCTCTCCACTCTGACCTAATGCTATTATTGAAATGGGAAACACAGTTCCATCTTTCTGGCTTGTATACTGTATCATGGAAAGGAATTCTTTCCCTGTTACACAAGATAAGTAAGCTGATGACACAATGGTGGGTGGTATGAAAGTAATTGTGTTGACTACTGTGCTATTTTTAAAAGAATGAAATGTGCTGTCTGCCAAACTCTTAATGTGACTAGTGAGAACAGTTGCATGATATGAACACATTAAACATAACATGCTGGCCACCTGTCCACAAAA
Organism: Diadema antillarum; assembly: GCF_040938485.1. NCBI lineage: Eukaryota > Metazoa > Echinodermata > Echinoidea > Diadematoida > Diadematidae > Diadema > Diadema antillarum. The sequence goes on from NW_027271340.1 coordinate 400,831, forward strand.
AAATGGCAAGTGCTAAAATCATATAAAAGATTTAGTAACAAAACTACACATTATCGAAACTTCACATGAACTGAAAAAAAAAAAATCACATTTGCACACTAGGATATGTCTCCTTCAATAAGTCCGATCATAATATGTTCACCTGAAAATTAATAACACAATTACATATTATCCAACTTCCAATTCAAAAAATAGATTCTATGTAATACATGTTGAATTTTTAAGACTATAGTTTGATCCACCAGGTACTTGAATTCATCTGGAAAGCATTTTTTCCATTTACAACACCACAGAGACCAAACTAAATTCATTGCTACATTTACATAAGTTAACAAGTTTGACTGATATTACAAACAAATAAAATATACACCTTCTGCAGTAACATGAGTTTTTCTCCCTTCAAATAATGATTTATATTTTTTTTCACAGACAATATAAAAACGAAATCATTAAGTTTTCAGGGGTGTGCAAATATATTCTGCAGTGCATATATGCATTTCGAGCCCAAAATACAAAAGAATACTGTTAATGTGGAAATTTTCACCCAAGTGATTTTTTTCTACTCAGCCGGGTAAGATAAATTGTTTTGAATTTCACAGACGATCACGACAATTGGGCAAGCACCTAAAACAGCTCACCACTGCCAAGACAGCTGATGGTTCTGCAGTGAATTATAACTGGTCTGCATTACAACAGTGACTTCACTGATGCTACAGGACTAGTGAACGTGAAGAAAATGATAGATAACATAGCATTTATTTTCTTTCAGTATACAGATCATTCATTCAGTACATCAAGCTAAAGACTTCTTTCAGAGTGGTTTTGTTTTGTTTTTCCACCAAAAAAAAATAAATTATGCCTTCATGACATAAATTAAGCACATTTGCCACTTACTTGTTTTAGAATCTTAAATACAACTACACTAGGGAAAATAAAAGAAGAGAAAAGAGTTGACTGTGGTCTTTGAGTGGGAACTTTCTCACATGTGGCCAGAGTTTTTGAGCGTCATAGTAAGTCGTGACACTGCTTGTACAGACTTTGTGTTGGTAATATTGACACACTTCAAATTATTGCCCGCAGCATAGCAACAAATCTAATTGATTGTGCCTGGTCAAGGAACTTTGACAGTTGCGACACTCAACCACTCAAATAATGATAGCTATCTCAATAAAGAAAATGGGCTGTGGTCACTATGTCACTGCATTCTATTAATGTCACATTTGTTCAAAACCTCTCTACACTTTTTCATCTTCTCTGGCAGACAGTGAAAGTATCCCAAGTACTGTGACTTGAAAGCCAATCAATACTCTTCTCTCTCACTAGCAGTCCATTCACAATGTCCCCTGACATGCGGCCCTTTTCCGCTGATGCCGCATCCAATCTAAATTTAGTTTCGGCACATATGACCATGAGATCTACTCCCTTGAAGCACAACAAAGTTTTGAGAGAACTTGTCGCAACTAACGTGGCACAAGGCGTGGATCAAGCTTACACTATGTGGAAAGAAAACAAAAATCAGACGTTTCTTCCCCTTCAAGGAATCAGTCTGGGGGTTAAATGCTGAATACATATCATTCATTGCCTCAAAGAAACATAGCACATATGACACAAGGGTACTGGTCAAAGGTGCCTTCACATTTTGAAGCATGTGCACGCATAGGAAGAATCGATATCGAAGGAAATTTGATACAAAAATCCTTGATTTCAATAGCACAAAAAAGTGGCTTATGAAGATGCTGACATACAGACTCTACAATCAGCATCCAAGAGTGGACTATTTGCATTTATCTAATAGCTGAATTTTGTACACAGAGGCTGCTCTATCTGCCATTGAAAATTAGTGCAATTCACATTCTTCATACATCTCAAATGTTTCAGGTTCCATGTTACTCATAGTTCCTCACTTTTTTTTCGCAACAACTTTCACCCTGTTATTTGTAATTTACCACAAACTGAAAAGAGTGTGCAACAACTGAAAAGGAAGGTGCACACGAGAATGAAAATATCCAAAACATTTCTTGGTCAACAGTAAGTACTAAAACCTAGATATGATAATTCTTCAAATATATAGAAAAAAGGGACAGCAATATGCTGGAACATTTTCATGTCAACTTGATTTCAAACATAATATTCGTTAATACCAAATGGAACACTTTTTAATTGTTTCACTTTACTTTCAAGCCTTATGAGGACTTAGAAACTGACAGAGAATAATTGGTGATTTGAAAGAATGATATAAATAGCTTTGCTGCTCAGCTTTTGCTGCAACTGCAATTATGATACCAAAAATTTCCCCAAGAAATGAAACGCCAATCATGAATTTGCAGTCCATGAAACATCTTTGGACATAATTGTTACTACATTACGGCAGTAAAACAGTGGAGAACATCTTATGCACTTTTACAATCAGTCAGAGACAGTATTACCAGAATTTGTATCTTGATTATTTCATGTCAAACTGCAGCATCAGGGAGACAAGAAGCATCAAATGATTACCATTTCTGGCTTGGAGTTGCACTTTTTCCTCAAAATTTCTCCCAAGCTTTCGATTGCAGTCCTTACAAACAGGCTCAGCCGGCTTTACTACTAGTCGACGAGCATCTGCCGAATCATGTAGTTCAGGATTCCCCCGTTGCGATAGAATGTCAGCTCCACATCGGTATCAAAGCGCACAATGACCTCAAACGACTTTCCGTCACTGACCTGAAAAGGACAGGAATTATCAAGAGATGACATTTGCTGGAGATTAGTGCAAACATATCCCTGACCTGGATATCATTCTCAGTAAGACACAGACTACTTTTTGCAAGTAAGAATTACACTTATACAAGTAGAAGTAATACAGCAATTTTATTGTCATGTATTACACGCATGGCTAAATGTAGTTCAATCCTCGAACTATAAATTGTTACTTTGTGGGTTTGTTTTGTTTTTGTTTTTGCTTTTTTGAAGGAAGAAATGTATCCATGCAAAACGGCAGTGCAGCTAAATGGGGTAAATTCTATATATTTCATAAACAGTTAGAGACATAGGGTGATTTCAAGATTGTTAACAGACATAGCGCTGGCATTATTTCCTTCATAGACTGCCTTAAATAAAACTCTAACACTGACAGTCAGATTAATGGAAGCTATTGGATACCTGTCACAACTATCTATCCCCAACACTAGAGATATCTTCATACCATTGCTACGTCTATAGGATCATGCTGGAATTGCACGGTGTAAAAGGGACTGCATTTGATTCAAGTCAAATGTGACAAAGTACAGTTATGAATGCTTAGTTTTAGACATGTGCTCAGGAAGATGGATTAAAATGCCACAAATTATGCCACTTCTCAAAGGATCTTAATTTTGCTCCCCAAAATTAGATTTATGTGGTCATTCTCAGAGCGTTTGTGTGTGATCTACAGGCGACTATTGCATAAGCATAACATTGACCTTGTATCTGAAATTTTGGTAAAAATGACTTTTTTGGATTAATGGTTAAATAATGGGTTAAGTGATGTCCTGGCCAAATCCAAACTGTCTTACTCCAAAAATGAAGCCACCATGGCATGTCATATGAAAGGCTATCCCATTCGCTATAGTGCTTTGTCCGCCATGTTTTTGGGCTCTCCTGAACATTTGACATTTTGTAGATACGAGGTCTTGTCACCCCAGCGACGATAAGTTATGCACACACTTCTTGTGAGAGGGGATGATGTCTCATATAAATATCAATGCTAAAACCAACACTGAACTTGAGATGGTAAACTTGATTATCCCTAGAGGCTGGTGGTAACTAATGAAGATAAGACACATACATCGCCACATCTCGAGTCGGCTTTGGCCCATTCAGTGATTTTCAAGCAGGGTAACTACAGGCAGTTCAGGTTGCTAGAAGATTAATGACAGCAATGGGGCAACCTAAAGCTGTATTCTCACTCACCTGGACACTTATCCTTTGCCCTGCTGAGAGGTCCTCAGGCATGGAGATGGTGTACTTTTCCTTTCCCGTTAGTCCCAGAGACTCGGCCGTCTGTCCCGGTAGGAACTGGAGGGGTACGATGCCCATGCCCACCAGGTTGCTGCGGTGAATCCTTTCATAGCTCTCCGCTATTACTGCCTGCACACCCTGTGTGATTGACAGCCAAGACATAAAGTGTGAAGAAATGAATGTCTAAGGAGCCACGTGTTTCTCACTTCTATTCTAAGCAAATCAGCTCACTCATTAAAAATGCTTTATACTCTGCGGGACCTTGTACAGGGAGTGAGTTCAAAGCAAAAACTCTGTCATAATAAGATGCTAAACAACATAGACTACACCAACATGGCAAAGCATCCTGGCTTTCAACCAAAGTATCATACATCCTCCACACTTTTAACGGCATAATAAAATTGTAGTATTTCTTGGCTTGTCTTGTCCTTGCGACATTTGATTTATATTAGGACTACATAATCTCCTGTTTGTAAATAACAAAATACACCCCCACATATGCAACAAGTGTGGGTATTTCAGAATAGCAATATATTGCTAACCACAAATGCTCAATTGTAACAAATCTTTTATCTTTGAAAACAGTAGATCAATTACATATCCCCCCCCCCCTCCTCCCTCCCCTCAAAAAATACCAACAAACATGCAGAGCCCTCAATACAGCAAAAACAGCGTGCAGTAATCAGTCACATGTTTTCATAGGTTATAATATTTTAAAGGGATAGTAGAGTATTGGTGGAGATGAGAATTGGGCTTTTAACTTTTTGCGAGATACCAAGAAAACGCTTACGATATGGTACAGAGCATACCATTTCAAGAGGAATTCAAAGTTTATTTGATGAAAATCGGGTTTGGAATGACTGAAACATCCAAAAACAAAGTAAAACAAAGCGATCGTAATAAAGTGTGGGTCCCACACTTTATTAGAATTGCTCTTTTTTGGATATCTCAGCCATTTCAAAACCAATTTTCATCAAATAAACGTTGAATTCCTCATAGAATTACATGCTCTTTCATATTTCATAAGAGGTTTCTCATTATCTCACAAAAAAATATTAGAAACCTGAAATTAGGTCTCAACCAAACTATACGATCCCTTTAACTTTGCATGAATTCCTACACAAAGGTACACATATTCTACCACTGAAAAAACCCCCAAAAACTCTTCAAATTCCTATTTGGCAGGTTGTCCAACCTCCCTCCTTCAATTTCAGAATATGAAAATGAGTGATATCAGTGCATATTCTACCTCTAAATGAAGCTGAGATGAAAACCTCAACGACAGAAATGCTTTTACTTCCGTGGGAATTGCACATATCAATTTCATGCATCTAATATTGTGGCATACTAATAGTTACTCCGCCAATGGTAGTTCAAGGTAAACTCTAGCCAACCCTGTCGCTAGTTCAACAGGGAGGTGGGGAAGGGGCTTTACCTGCATCCATGGGCCCTTGGCTGCCCAGTCCCTTGAGGATCCAGCTCCATAGTCCTTGCCCGTAATGACTACCAGCGGATGCCCTTCCTGCCGATACAGGTCAGCCGCATCAAACACATCCATGGTCTTGCCGGAGGGAATGTGTATCGTCTTGGGCGCCGCCTTTCCGATGAACTTGTTGAGGAGTCGGATGTTGGCGAACGTGCCCCTCGCCATGACGGCATCGTTGCCGCGGCGACTGCCATAGGAGTTGAACTCGCGTGGCGTGAGGCCGAGGCTCGCCAGGTAGCGTGCCGCAGGGCTGTTGCGGGCGATGCTGCCGGCGGGAGAGATGTGGTCCGTCGTCACAGAGTCACCCAAGAAGAGCAAGACATGTGCCTCTTTGATGGTCCTCGGTGGTGGAAGCTCTTTGGTCTGAAGAGAGGGTCATTGAAAATCACGACCGATTCTCATCCATACACAGTATTAGAGAACAGTCGCACTCCATTACAGTAAACATCCTTAACAAAAATATTGGCAAACTCTCATAATTTTGCAGCCAATGGCTTTTATGCTGGATCATTATCTGAGATCATGATATACATCCAGAATCAGGGCTGATAACCTTTGTAGATCAAAAATCATACTTACGCACACTAAAAACTTAGTTAAGATGCAAGAAACATACTTTGGTTGTAAAATATTAGAAGAGTATACATAAAGCATGATACACTACATATCAGATAATCACATTCTTCATCTCAAAAGTACTTGTTTTTCATTGGAATGAAGAATAAAATTGCTAAACATAAAGCATAAAACATACAAAGGGGCATACTACCTCTACACTACATGAAAGGCAATGCAAAATGTAAGAAGCAGACGTACCATTGTTTCAAAGAAAGGAGGTGACTTGATGTACGTTGACTTTGGGTCCCAAGGATATAGCATGTCATCTGATGTCTCTAGGGCATTCCAGCTGGCATTTCCCTTCTGCTCATTGAAAGAAGAGGCAGGGGGCAGGGGGGGGGGGTGGGGCAGTGTAAAGAGTGAGAGAAAGTCATTGTCATTTGTATTGTATTTGCACTGCTGTTGAGGGTGAGGACAAATTATAAATTTTCAATGATCTAAGGGTGCATTCAAGTGCTCTCCCAAAGTGTACCATATCATACCCGTGCTAGAGTTGCGATTGAATGCTCCAGAAGTGTACCGTACCATAATATCCAGAGCCAAATTCCCGATGTGCTCTAAAAGCGTACCATTACTGTATCAGGTGGCAAGAGAAGAATGTGCGTAACACCCACATACATCATAATGCAAGGAGTTGGTTCTCTTTGTCCTTGACACCTGTAAGTAGCGCGAGTATACCAGGTACATGATCATGTTGCCACAAAACGTATGACCCCCTCTACAAGTAACTTACAAGGTAAGCTTTCTCCACAGAGCACTCATAAGCTCCAAATCTGGCATGGTATAGTATGGTACGTATTAAATTGGTTCACTTTGGTTCACTTTTGAGCTCTCAAACGTTGTCTTACAAATGAAGTACACTTTCACATTTCTGCACATGAGTTCTGTGCCCCCACAGGAGCTCTTTCTGCCAAAGATTAACAAAGGAAGCACTTCGTACTCTCTGAAGTTATCAGCATGGCTCATTATACTCAATAAATCTAATGATTTGAAGAAATCGTCTTGATATCTCCATCTAATCTTAACAAACGATCGATACAGCACCAAAGCGGGCACAGAGAGACCATCAAAAAGCACTTAAGACCTGTGGATGGACTACTCTCATGCCCACAAAGTCATTGTTCACCCATGAGCAAAGGGGAGTACCTAAAAGATACCAATTTGTCCAAGCCCTCTGAGCTGTCAACACAAATGACACTCCTCAGGGAGTACAGCTGTTGAACACACTGTGTGCAAACATGGCATATCCAGTAAATTGAACAGTATGTCTACTCTTGGAACCATGCAATATCAAAAGAAAATCTCCTTCGTTATCTTTCATTTTTCTTTGGGAATTGTTTGAATTCCACTCACATCAATCTTTGTGTAGACCTCCTCAAACATGGAAGGAATGACATATTTCTTCTCCACCTCCTGCAGCTCTGCCCTGGTTGGCCAAATGTCCATCAGGAAAATATCCTTGCCATCGGCATCCTGACCTGTAGACAGAACAGAGAGACAGATAGATAGTAAGATATACCGGGTGTCCCAAAAAAAGCGGAACGGTGGATTTTCAGTACCTTGCGGTCTGAAAGTTATATATCTTTTGACATCATTAGAAAGAGCATCTTCCGCAGAAGACTATGATACCAAAATCATTAAATTTGGTTCAGTACTTTTTAATCTACGCCAATTTCTGAAAATGCAGTCATTGTCAAATTTCGCCGGATTTTTGCGACTTATGAGATAATAATTTGAGTGCGACACGCGATCCATACGGTGAATATTGTGTAAGCTCGGTGATCCATGTCAACAAAAGATACAGCTTTCACATTGGGCACGGCCAGGAAAAAACAGTGTGTGTGTGTGTGTGTGTGTGCGCGCTCCCAATATGAAAGCGTTATCTTTTGTTGACATGGATCAACGAGCTTACACAATTCACCGTATGGAACGCGTGTCGCATCCAAATTATTATCTCATAAGTTGCAAAAAATTGAAAATGATTGCATTTACAGAAATTGCCGTAGAATAAAAAGTACTGATCCAAATTTAATGATTTTGGTATCATGGTCTTCTGCGGAAGATGCTCTTTCTAATGGTGTCAAAAAATATATCACTTTTAGAACGCAAGGTACCGAAAATCCACCGTTCCGCTTTTTTTGGGACACCCGGTATAGACAAACAGTTAGATACAGTATAGGTAGATAGATAGAAAGACAGACAGTTAGATACAGTATAGGTAGATAGATAGAAAGACAGACAGATAGATACTGTATATGCTATATATTTCGCGAGTCTAAATTTTCGCGAATCGGGAATTCCCGACGATTTTGCGAGTGGTTAAATTCGTGATCGTGGAGTCTGTACAGAACGGAGAAGTGTACACGCGTACGTCACATTCACATCGGGATCAGAGTCAATATTTTCGCATGTCTTTAATTTCGCGAATAGCACCTGACTCGCGAAATTCGTGAAATAAAAACTTCGCGAAATATTCGGCGTATACAGTAGATAGGTTGATAAATAAACAGGAAGATAGATAAAACAGATAGAAAGACTGATACAGACCATCCCATAAAGACCAGCGAAACAAGATTCTGCCAATCACAGCAAAAGTACTAATATGATTGACGACAGACATTGGAATGCTTTTTCTCCTTAAACCGAGTACAACATGGATGTTTTCATATTAATCACATAATTAACAAAATACATTGAATGCAAACATACAAGTTATGCTAAGACAGGTGGTCTCATCAACAGAATCTTGGTTTGGCAATCTTTCTTTTTTGTCGGCATACCCAAGAAATCTGATGAAAAATAGTAGAAAAATTATTACAAAATATATGTCACATAATTCACTTGGCCACACAAGTGATGTTGAGGGGATCATAAATCAACACAAGCCAACATGCATTTGCACTGCACAAGTCCTTCAACATATTGTCTTCAAGACATTGCAATTTTCCCATAAGACTTCATGTTAGATACACACAGTTCCTGTAGGAAATTAGTTTAAAAATGGTCCTGATCAACAGTTAGCATCATTACAAATAAGTACTATTTCTGTTCCTCAAATTTGGCTGGTAGGACACGACAGCAAACATGCCAATCGAATAAGAAATGCCCTTAATGTCCAGGTATCGGTCTTACCTAGAGGTTCTTTCTCAAAGTCAATGGTGACTCGTCCCGCCAGTGCGTACGCTATGACAAGGGGTGGAGAGGCCAGGTAATTGGCCCTGGTGAGGGGGTGGATCCGACCCTCAAAGTTGCGGTTCCCTGACAGCACACCACATGCTACCAAGTCACCCTACAACAAGTTGGGAAAAAGATTAGTTTCATTATTTAGTTTTATTATCATGAGCTTTACTACGACTTACTTTCTTTTTCAATGCAAATCTCTTTAAAGAGAGCATTCAATACCCAAATCTTTAACTGTGACATAATGATATAACTTTTCTGAAATGATATTTCATCTAAATAACAACAGGACCAAACAAATACAAGGGCTGAACATTAGCAGTGGCTCTGTGACTTGGTGGCCCAGTAGTGCGGTGGATTGGGGCCACCAAATCTTCAAAAAGGCTATCTTTTGGTGGCCTGATTAGGCAGCTAAAATTCAAAATGAATTGTGATATTTGCTACTATATTGGGCTACCAAAATTTAAAATTCAAAGATTTTAAGAGAGAAAAAAAAGATAGTGTGGAGCCCTGACAACACAATAGCACATATGAAATAAACACTGTAATCAGTGCACATAAAGCAGTGCAGGTCTCTTACATGTAAGCTAATGTAGTTAAAGAAGAGAATGACATTTATCATAATTCATATTGTCACTTGACAATGGCAAGTTCCTTTTCAATTTACACAACATTTTGAAGCTCAGAGATGTCATGCATTCAATGCTTGCTATCCCTCCGAGAAAAAAAAGAAGAAAAAAAAAGAAGAAGTTTCCACAGTTTCAGCGAAATGTGATTTACAACATCATACCTTCTCGATGGCTTGCCCAACTTCATCAGGTAGGGGGCCAGAGTTCCCAATACACGTCATGCAACCGAAGCCCACAATGTAAAACCTGGTGTACAGAAAGCATAACAATGTTAAATCTGCATGCTGAAATGATGTACATTGTGTAAATACAAGAGACATATTTACTTGATAACGAAATGCATAATATATAATATAATGTGACCCTGCATCACAAAACCACCCAAAAGTCGCCAAACATGGATTTATACTTAAGGACAGATTCTGAAAGAGCAGACTCTAAGCTTCAAAATGAGGTATAACTTAACACAAATGCACTTTCCTAACTTATCTAAATAATGGAGAGTATGTACACACTCTGGAAAAGTGTTTACTGAGAAAAGAGGCTTTGAAGTTCAGGGACTATTCAAGAGCTTAATCTCACCAAGCTGTGCTCTCTCCAATGAACTGGATTAAAAAAAAAAAAGGATGTAAAACTCCATAACAACCACAATGAAGGGATTATCAGATCAAGATGAAATTGTGCACACTCTAGGCACATTCTATGAATGTCCGCTACAAATTTTCAATGCACTGGCATTATTTTCTTTAGAAGTTATTAGAGTTGAGAGCAAAGAGTGTGTAATGAGTTTTTAAAACATGAAAGGGGCCTCTAAAACATAACTTATCACACTACAAAAAACTGTATTCTACAAAAAGTTGCACTAGAAAAACTGTAAAAATACAGTTTTCCGTTTGCTATACCATCAAAAATTTTAGAATGAAGTAGAATTTTTTTTTCAAAAAATATTTTACATCAGTTAAGACAGACTAGGTTTACCAATTTCAACTATTTTGAGTTTTCACATAAAATTTGGATCATGCGACTTGATGTTAGAGATGCACGGTCACATATAAAAGATGTATGATACAGCTCCTGCATCTTCAAGCGTTTATGTTCAATAAATGATAAGAGTTGTCCTCTACAATAGGCAAGCTGGGAATATAATAACTGCACTGTGACAATTCCAATCTTATCTTGAGATGAGGGCGACACTGTACGAATTCATCATAACAAGTGATCAGCAAAATTCCTCAAGTTTGCAAACTGTCATTCTCATACATTCCACTATCTTCCATGCCACAGAAGAAAAAAAAAAAGAGATGAATTTTATAATCATCACTCAGCCAGCACATACCATCTTTAAGGTCCTGTTTACCTTTGGGAGCAGTGATTTAAAACGTTTTCAAGATATTACATATTTGATGCATATGTGTAGGTCTGTTGTATCACGAAAAATCCTACCATATAAAATTTGGGCAATAAAGCCTAAAATATAAGGAGATATTAGTATTTTTCTCATTAAACCATAACTGTACATGGTTTAGTCTGGAAACATCTTCATTATAACTATTGTTCACATTTTGTGTATTTAACAATACTGAACATCGATTACACGGATTCAAATTTTTACAGTGGTTGTTTCTATCCCTAACTCACATTCTAGAACTATTTCCAAGCATTAATGCTGGGTTTTTGTTTCATCTGCAAATGATAAATTATGCCTTTAAGGCAAAAAGCTTACCCAAGCTGCTCTAGGTAAGGAATGACTCCGCTCTCCCTGAGGTAGTAGGTGACCACCCCACTGCCTGGGCTTAGACTGGTCTTGATGTAGGGCTTCACGCTGAGGCCAGCTTCCACGGCCTTCTTTGCTAGCAGACCTGCCCAGAATAAAATTGTACACAGAACCTTGATAAACACTGAGAGTGATTACACGGATATTGAACAAGTGATGAAAAATCATCATAAGTGAGTACATCTATGATATGGCCAAGAAAAGGAACAACACTTACCATCACTAGTTGGTTTTGAACTCTGGATATTTTCTTTTCCAATCATGCAAAGGAATAATTTTGTTACAAAAGAAAAGAAAGACAATTTCTACTATTTGAATACCAAACTAGTACAGAACTTATGCTGGACCATTAAAATGGGAAGAACATCTCTGTCTTTTGTTTTCTTTTAATATAAATATCTTCTTTGTATCTTTTGCAGACTTACATGACTTGAGAAATAAGGCTTTAAAATCACTATTTCTTATTATAGTTATGTCGAAGAAGAAACATATTCCTGGAAAAGGGCATCATGGGTCAACAAGTGCCCACTCAGTTGTTGTGTCCAACAAAATCTTTTAGCATCTTTCACATCAGTTTTTAAGCACCAATCTTATGAATCAGAAGACATACAATGCAGGCAATATAACTTGTTCAGGGTCCCAAAGAACATGACTTTTATTTTTGGGGTGGGGACGGGCTGGGAGGAAGAGGGGATTTTGAAGACAACCATATCAGTACTGTACAAAATGAATCAAATCTAAATTGATGGATTTACTCACCGGCACCCAGCATGACGGAGGGATTGCTAGTGTTGGTGCAGCTGGTGATGGCAGCGATGACGACAGAACCATGGTTTAGGGTGTACTCCTGCCCGTCGTAGAGGAAAGGTACAGTCGTCGCCTGCTTGTCAGCGGGGATGTCGAAGCCCTTGAAGCCCACCTTGTTGTCGAGACACTGCTGAAAGTCGTCCTTCATCACACTCACCATGACCTTGTCGTGGGGGCGCTTTGGCCCGCTCACGCACGAGTTGACCGTCGCCAGGTCCAGCTCTACCACCTTTAACAAAGAATGAACGTTTGGGACAAAATTCTCAAGTTGGCTGACAGCCGCTGACTGTACTACTTGCCTTATAGACCCAGTAATGTGGGGACACAATGGAGTAGGAAAGCCAGCCCGGTTCAAATACTAGTATATTCAAGAACCCCCATAATGAATTGTATACAGCTTTATCACCGATCTCTATGTAAGTACACACACAGGCGACAAATCTCAACTCGAGTCAACTGTTACCACTGAGCTCACACTTCTATGGCCGTATTCACTGACACATGGCTGACGGGCGCTACTAGTGGTTTTTTCAATGCCTCCGGTGGGTAGCAAGTTAAAATGGACCACCCATGTTTCCCCAAACTACAGGGTCCTTAAAGGACTTTGTCAGTCAAAGTAGAGGGTTCAAGACCTACTTTACATTGAACAGAGATCTTCAGCATGACTTTTGTTTCTGCTCACACTCTACCAAAGTGTATGTGGGGTTACCTGAAAGGGTGGGAAGTGAAATGTAAAATAATCTTGACCTAGCCAAGAGGAGAAGCCAAGCAATGCTCACTCCAGTATTGATATGGCAGACATCACTCTCTGATTCTGATATACATGCTCTCATATCATGAATAATGACTATCAAAGTGTACCAACAAAAAACAAACAAACAAATAAACAAATAGATAAATACCTGCATCTTTATCTTTAACTCTCCCTGTAAAATCATCAAGGAACACTATTTACACCTAATAAGACTACCACTATTTTGACTATGAAATAAACTTGGCTTCCTGTCAGCAATCTTTGGTAAGGCTGAAGAAAAGCTTATGAAATGACCAAGTTTGATAGATGTTGAATATAAGAGTACAGAATGGTCAAAACTTAGCCAAGTACTGGACCTTTGTAACATCAACTGATGCAAATGTTTTTCTTTGTTGTTTTTTGGTCCATATGCTAAAGGATTATCACTGCAGCATACCTGAGAGAAAATGGGATCCTCATCTGCTTTGCTGAAGTCCCTGAACATCTTGGTTGCTTTGAGGTATGCCTCTATACACCTAATCTTGTGCTCATCTCGACCTGACGAACAAGATTTTCAGAAGAACTGTGGTAACAAACATGGAAGTGTTGTGCTTTCGGAAGATTTCGAACTCTGCGCAGGCACGAGCATAAAGCTAGAGAAGGACGTCAATGCTGTTTGAGGCTGATATACCTATGTTATTATGGCATTCATCATGTTATGGCATAGACAACTTTTCTGCATTATCTATATGTTTCATTGAATGTGTGCGTTTTGCAAATTGTGCTTTGGTGGTTACATGATCTGATCATCCATGAACATTAAGAAGTAGCCATATTTGCTTTTCTTCCCCACTTTTTTTATTCAATGCAGAAATATTTTGATTATGAAGGTATACCATATCAAGATGAATATAATTTTCTCAAAACCATATGGCTGATACCCACTGCACTTGACCCTTGAGCATTTTAGGTATCTTATTTTTAATTCTCTATTTCATCCTGCTACAAATCCAGCTTTACGGAAAACAACAGCTTCATATATAATAACATTAATCAACATAGAAATCATGCAATATTTGTAATAGTATGGTCCCCACGGCAGCATCAGCTGTGTTAGCAGTGCTCTACAAAATGCTCTTCCACTATCATTCCCCCAGCAAAGACAACTTTGTCTCAAGATGACTAGGCTAGTTCAGTGTTCCGCTTTGCTCATGAGCAGAAAAAAAAAAGTCGTTTGTACCAACAGACATGTTGACTCTTAAATTTACTGAGATAAGCATCTGTGATAGAATGATTATTCATGTAATCCTTTTAAATAAAACTGGCCAGTTATATTCTTCCTGACAAAAAGCTTGGTATTTAGCAATATTAATAAAAAAGTTTGTAAATGCATTTCCATGCAAAATTATGAAATGAATGCTTCCCCAAGTGCTGAGCCACACCGGGCCCGAAGAACTCCACAAACTTTCCCCACCACCCCAATTTGTCTCAGGTGCTGGGCAAGGAATATTTAAAACAAAAAGAATGGTCATTTTCACTGAAAGCACCCAGCTACACAAAGCAAGAAATCAAAGGAAAGATTTCTGCCGATTTGCATGATAGCTAACTACTATTTAAATGAATACAAACTTTCATGACAGCATCTCATATCAACTATTGTTATGCAGCCATGACTTGAGTGTGTTCTAGATGGCACTTAAATACTGTTTGCATCTGCTTTTTGGTCCTCAATTTTCACCAAGGGAACTTTTACTTCCAGCAGGCTCTCCATCTACAAAATACTACACCACCTCAATTTAGGATTGATTCTGTTACTTCACATCATGCATGTTCACCGAGAGATCAATGTAATACAGAGGGGATAAGAACTGGCCTTCTAGTTTAAAAAGGATACCTTACAGGTACTTTCATATATAACCCTAAACTACACAATCAATCTCACTGAAAAAAAAAAAGATCCTGTTAAAATGCCATATTACCTAGATATGGTTAGTCTAGAAACCTTCCCTATAAATATAAGAAAAGTGTCATATTAGCATTGTTTGTGTCACATCTCACTACATGTGTTATCTGTGTTTCCAACATCAACAAATTGTCTCTTTAAAATGGAATAATTTGAAGATTTATCTACTCGACACTATGTAGATTTCATTTAAGAAATAAAAATGTTTATATTTTGATCAATTTTGTTAAGACTCATGAGACATGAATTGTCAATCTGACCACCACAATTCATCTTACCTTGGTAATGGTCAGCACAACATCAGTGGATGTGGCGAGTGGGTTCATCGCTCCGACGAGACGGTAACCTACGACCTTTGGCAACACCATGCTGATGGCCTGTCCGAGCATGACGGCTTCTGCCTCAATGCCACCAACACCTTGGGAGAAAAGAGGGAGACTTGCATCACACAACCTGCATAGCATTCCATCACAGATCTCTGTTAACCCTTCTTTTTCTTCTTCTTCTCCTTCATGTAGCATAATGCACCTGGTTAACACCTTTTTTGCTGACTATTGCGAGTAACCTGGGGTGGACCATACAAGATGGGTATCATTAGCCCGTATCATTATCATTAACTGAAACACAGGACCTCCATTTAATGTCCTATTCGAGGGACATCTGGCAACCCTGTAATGAGGTGTCTTCACATATTCCCCTTGTGGTTTAACCTGGTCTGTGTTCACGAAAGTATAGCTCACATTTATTTGAAACCCACTGGCATGTAAGCCTGATAGAGTCACCAATTGTTGATTTCTTGAATTTGGTAAAATCAATTTTCAAAGTCTCTAAGCTTCCAAGTGACACATAATTTGTTGAGAGAGTATACTTGATTTGTTTGTCCCACGATGTAGCAAACATAGTGTGACATCTGACACTATATCGTGTGACAACATGTGATGACATGCAACATCGTGAGACAGCCAATCACCTATACTCTCTCATCATCCTACACCAAGATGATCAACCTCTTCCATTATATTGATACAGAACTTGTTTCATTTTTCCAAGAAACTTGCAATAAAAATTTCTTTTAAATCCGGCCACCACACAAGCACAGTTTTGAGAAGGTCAATGTCATTTCTGAAGTTTGATGCTTTCAAGAAAAGGCATTTGAACACATTGGTCAATATATTACTCTATAGTTAGATGCTTCATAGAACCAGAGCGTTTCAAATTTCAAAACATTGTCACACTAAGAAATTTTGTACAAAAAGGATTTAAATTGCAAACTTGCAATGTCCACTCACCCCAGCCCACAACTCCCAGTCCATTGATCATGGTCGTATGGGAGTCGGTCCCGACTAAGCTGTCAGGATACAGGATGCTGTCTGTACTGAAGACTACTCTAGCTAAGTACTCAAGGTTTATCTGGTGGACGATGCCGGACCCCGGTGGGACAATCAGCATGTTCTGCAAGGCCTTGGATCCCCACTGCAACACAGAGAGAGAGAAACATTATCATTACTGTTTACTCAAGGCAATTTTTTAATCATGAAATATCTAAGTTGCAATTTGTAGTAGTGATCACTCGCTCATGAGGGGGTAAAGGGTCAGTATAAAGTTACTGGGAACATCTTACCAAGAAAATGCACCACGCAAAAGTAAAGACACTGTTTAATACTGAGGTGTCTCAAGTTCTGTACAATGTACAATACTGCACAGTGAGGTTCAAATGGTTGACAAAACAATTAAGCATATAAAAGGTCTAAAAATTATGCTATGATTATCGAGAACTATCATGAAGATAGTTGCTTTAATTTATGCATTATTTTGTCACCACTGTCTATGGAAAATTTTGAGTATGGTAAATCCAGTACTTCATCGACTTCCACCTTTTAAGAATGTATCTACATTGTATTTTCAACTGCTATTGTTGTATGACTTCAAGCAATAACAGAGAAACTAGCTGCATGTAAAAACCATGAAGTTCAGAGTTTTTAAACTGGATATATTCTTAAACACAGTCCCTCAATGTTATACTCACACTATGATCTGTGGATCTTTCCTACATGTGATGCACATTGCCAAAACTTTTAAAACAAAAAACAAGTTTAACTTTCAAGCTCTTACCTATTGCACTCTGACTACAAATTAGAAATACTACTTTCAAAAGCAATCCTGCAATAATGGAAATTATATTCTAATATCTCACATACACTATGTGTTATGCCCTATATAAACATAGCTGTTGTAGTTATCTATTGATCTATCTATCTATCTATCTACCAATCTATCAATCAATCTATCTATCTAGATCTACATGTATGTATCTCTTTACATAAGGTATGTAGTGGTAAAATGTTGATATTTCAACATTGGTTCTTCTCATCTCCAGTAGGTATCATAAGAGAGACAGGTGGTGACACAGGATATATTGAGAGGGCAGAGTCTCTTTTGAATATATAACATATTTGGAATTGTATGTTTTTGCAGAATCTTTTCATTTTTTGAGCACATAGGGACATTATCACTTTGTGTTATGCGCTATATAAAAACTGTCAATTATTATCATTATTATTATTGTTATTATCATTACTATTATTATTATTATTATTATCATTATTATTATTTATGTCTACATTACATACAGAGAGAGAGAGAGAGAGACAGACAGACAGACAGACAGACAGAGACAGAGAAAGACAAAAAGACATAAAGAAACAAGAGAATACAAAACTTTGGCATATAGCTCACCTTGAGGAAGACAAATCTTTCTTTGTTTCTCTTGAATTCAATCTCCTGATTTTTCTGCAAGGCTTCAGCACTGTATTGGGATAGCATAGAGTACAGAATAATGCAATGACTGATAAATTGGGGGACAAAAGAGTAATTACTACAAAAATGCACATTCTGCACTACTTGTCCACATTTTCCAGATGACAAAGGGATATGGAAAAGTGCAGGGCAAGGGAGCACTAAGCCACGCAAACATGCAAGTAGTGTTTTTGTTTGTTTGTGTGTGGGGTTGTTTTTTTTGTGTGCACATGATGAACTACTGCATGTACTAGCAGCAATAACGTGCATTGATTTTACACAATACATCTGTGTTTTCTCATGAAATGATTTGCATGACACATGTGACAATGATTATCACACAGTCCTGGCCACACACACACACACACACACGCTCACACACCTCTAATATGAGAAGCTCATTTAGCAGCCGTGTCAGAATATAGAACATCACAGGTATCTTGAAGCAAGGCATCCTATGCAAAAACTTTGTATGGCATTTGCCAATGAACTTGCAGCTATATATGTAAGTACCATGTATACTACAATACATGTAAAGTTTGTTGAGAGGGCAATTATAGTAATCAATGGTACTGCATTAAAATTGCTGGAGAGAATGATAATATTACTCTCTATTTTACATTTCCTTTTTTATAGTGCTTTATTGTCGTTTTTTCACATTTAGCACACATTATAAATGTTCATATACAATGCACATACAAATGGTACACTTTTTACATGATTTCCCTAAAATTTAAATTCATACAAGATGCATACTGTAATCACACACTATCTACACACATACATCTTCATCAGACGTTACAAATATGTAATTGATGAGTGCCTCAGATGTTTCAATTTAGTATGAAATAAGAACAAACAAAAACAACCATACTTGAGGCAGAATGTATGTTAGGAAACAAACATTCAAGCTGCACAAATTCAACATTCAGAAACCAAATAAGTCCATATGGTGTACGACTATGTCAATCATACCCTAGTACGAACTTGACAATCGAGCACAATTGATTTGAGACATTCAATAGTCAATAACTCAATTAGCACCACCTGCAAAATCCGGGTAAAGCTAAACAAGCAAATCAAAACCTTGACAACAAAACATAAAAATGATGAGTTGAAGACAACTTGTTTCATTCTGAAAGTTGTATACTGTTTGAATACTACAATGGTACTGCAATGGAATCACAAACATGAAATGGCATAACTCCACACAAAATGGAAGTAAAGAAAGGAAAGACAAGTTATAAAAGAAATAAAGTTCCTCCTATGCACTAATTTGACTGGAAACATAATGTTTTGTCCGCAGGTTCATAAATCAATATTGTAAGAGCACAGAGTTATGGTGAGAAAAATAAATCCTGGCAGCCAAATCAATATTGTAAGAGCACAGAGCTATGGTGAGAAAAATAAATCCTGACAGCCACGGAAATGTGTGAAAGCAGGTGTTCTTCCTCTTTTTCGTGCTGCGACAAAAATTCTTTTTCTACCATCACTTTTGCCCTCAGATTCCAACTTCACACCCTTCTCCTACAACCTACTTCACCTTTTCATAATTTCCTTGCTTTTTAACAACTATCGGTGTGTATTTGCCCACAGTGCCTTCTCTTGTGTTTTTCCTTTATTTTTCCTATTCTAACATTAACTTGTTTCACACGCTGTGAAGTGCATGAATACACATTCCAAACCTGGACCCTGTTTCATAAAAGATGTTAGGATAGCAATTCTTGCTGGAATAGCAACTTCTCATGGCAACAGCCAATCAGTAAGCTTGATTATTGTCCTTACCATGACAACTGTCATTCCAGCAAGAGTTGCTATCACAGCAGTTTTTTATGAAATACGGCCCAGGTGTGTCTCTACAAATTATAGGAACTTAGAAAATGCAGTGCAAATGCATGTTGACTTGTGTTGATTTTATGATACCCTGATCATCACTTTATGTGG
The DNA here is from genome assembly GCF_040938485.1 of Diadema antillarum. Lineage (NCBI taxonomy): Eukaryota > Metazoa > Echinodermata > Echinoidea > Diadematoida > Diadematidae > Diadema > Diadema antillarum. The sequence goes on from NW_027271340.1 coordinate 420,739, forward strand.
CCGAATGAATATCTAAATATGTGCCATATACATGTATGTTATGATAACATTTTTACTATTTTTCTTCAGATTACATGGATATGCCCCCCCCCCAAAAAAAAAAAATCCTCCAAACCGAGATACTGCCAGTATGGCTATGCGATAGATATTCCTTTGGCCAAATATCTAAAGTGATGATCAGGGGGGTGTTTCATCAACGTTTGTCAGCGCTGACAACTTGAATCACCATAGTAACAGTCAGTGACCAAAGCATCTCAGCCAATCAAAACCAAGGATTTTGCTGAAATTGGTCAGCGGCGACAGTTGTCGGCGCTGACAAGCGTTGATGAAACACCCCCCAGGATATTATTGATCAACACACGTCATTATGCATTTCAAATGTATAGCCCCTCCTAGTTTTTGTACTTAGCAATGCTATCGAGTTTGTAGCATCTTACACATTTCTAGGGCTTCACCACTCTATCTGTGTCTATGCAGACATACAAAGCAATCAGTTAGCTGCAGTGTGTATGAAGATGAAAGCACACACAGGTAAACATGCACTCACCCACATTTACAACAACGCATAAATGTATTTCAACACACTCCACATCTTCTAAGCAGAGTGAGGCCATATATGGCGCAGACAGAGAGAAGAGAGGTATTAGAAATGCAGTGCAAGAAAATTAGTTGTGTACATCTAGCTATCACAAACAATCACAGAAAGTCATACATACAATACATGCTTTATCCACACAGATACATACACCGTAGTCAGTCACACAAATACGAAAAACATGGAAGCTTAAGACAGTAATATGGGGACAGTAAATGCTCCCATGGAAGGCTATTTCTGAAAACACAAGCATAGACAGAGACTTGCCTGAAAAACAGCAACAACAAAAGAGCCAGAAATAAAGCTACACTATTAAGAATATCATTTTTTCTGAGAACTTTGCACTTCTTTTACAGGTTCATTCATAGAGGCTTCTATAATATCACCCACTGTCATAATGTTTGTTTGTTTTTTAAACAAAAGCAATATCCATTAATTTTCCCTCCTGACCAAATACTCTGAAGTATCATCATGATAAACATCCTTGTTCCTAATCAAGACTGGGTTATTCAAATTATGTTTTGATTGTAAATCAAATACACATGTAGATTGGAATTGGCAAAATTTGGTAATTAAGAGATGAAGATTTATGCTTGAATGATTCATCTATGTACAGTATTTGTTGGCTCTACATTTAGTGGGTTCTGCAGGTACGTAAAACTTGCCTGTCTTTCTTAAAATTTCTTTTCAAATATCAAGAGTGCCTAATTGCCCAACTCTTATCTTTTTAAAATTATTGGATGAGATAGAAACTGAAGCTACACTGATAAAGGAAACTAATGTTGAACAGTATCCCTGTGAAAAAAAGGTTAAATGCAGTACTAGGTTTTAGTTTCCTTTATCAGTGTAGCTTCAGTTTCTATCTCATCCAATAATTTTAAAAAGATATTTGTTGGCTCTACATTTAGTGGGTTCTGCAAGTACGTAAAACTTGCCTGTCTTTCTTAAGATTTCTTTTCAAATATCAAGAGTGCCTAATTGCCCAACTCTTATCTTTTTAAAATTATTTGATGAGATAGAAACTGAAGCTACACTGATAAAGGAAACTAATGTTGAACAGTATCCCTGCTAAAATGGTTAAAGGGGATGGCTAGTAACTGATCAGTGGGAATCAGTGGGAATGCTGGGGGATGATTGTTCCAATCCTTGTTGAATTCATTTAAGAGTGCCTTATATATCTATTGTTGTGTGAAAATTATTTGCTTCAAAATGGTGTCATATTCAAGTAATGTGCAGTTTAATGTTTCCAGGTTAGCATGCCTGTACAGTGACGGGGCGATCTTTAATGGCCCGTTAACGATCGCCCCGTCACTGTACAGGCATGCTCACCTGGAAATATTAAACTGCACATTACTTGACTATGACACCATTCTGAAGCAAATAATTTTCACACAACAATAATATATAATGTACTCTTAAATGAATCCCACAAGGATTGGAACAATCATCCCCAAGCATTCCCACTGATTCCCACTGATCAGTTGCTAGCCATCCCCTTTAAATGCAGCACTAGGTGAAAATGCTGAAAAGCTCCCCAAGAAAGGAGTGCAGTGAGAGCAATGTTGGTGTGAGTATGAGTCTGATGTACAAGGTGATGAAATGGTGCAAAGCCTTTTAAGCACTACAATGTAGTGGAGAGATGCCATACAGCAAACGACTGTTCTTAAGTTTGTTATGCTTCGAAATGAAATGGTTAGCCAACAGTCCCAACAGCCAACAAAAACACATGCAACAAGCAAGCAACGCGAGCGCAGGTCTACTGAAGAACAAAATGGAACTAACTGTACTCTTTGTAACACAGTTTAAAGACAGTTAGCACACAAGTAAACCAACACAATGAACATTTAGTACACTGTACATACTAGATTACTACATCCTATCAAGTTCTGACAGTCTGATATGCAATATGTTGTATTGTGTTTGTACAAGCAACACTGTTTTAAAAAAGAAAGAAGTTAGCTAGCTGCTTACCAAAGCAGATTTGATGCTGATATCTCACCAATCCCTTAATCAAACATTTACATATGAACACCTCTGCATACATATGGGAGATTTATCAACTTCTTTTTTCATTCTCAGCAATAATGTTGAATTACGTTTTTAAAAAATACATTAATTTGACTATGCCACATTCACAGGGAAATTTAAAATGACTGAAACTAGAAGTAATTGCCCCCAACCCCTTTCCTTCAAGAGAACATGACCCAATCTCAAATTTACCAATCTGAGGGCAAGTGATGGTACGGACAGATTTCGTCTAGTATGGGCAGCCGGTAGCCCTGTCCTATGCATGCTACACAGCTGTCCACTGCACCTCCACAGGACGACCGCCCTGCATCACCCCCACCTGGGTTGGGCGTATTGCGCGTTATCCTGGGACGGAAGCTGAAGAGGTAGTGAAACACCATCACTCAGGGGTGTTAGCATTGAAAGTCAGGGAACAGGACTCAACAAATGGAGGGGGGGGGGGGGGGACAATGTAGCTATGGTACTCTTGGATTTGGTGGCAGTATGTTATGAATAGTATGTATACATTATCACAACAGCACAAATATGGCATTTGGAAATGTCTGTCCACATTTTTCATATATAAAGATTACATGTATCTAATACTCCTTACTTTAAAAAAAAAATCTTAACTTCAAATTTAGATACTAATTCCCATATACAGTTGTATAAGTTTTGGTTATTTACATGGTATGTCTTATTCATACCCAGTGATGCATCTACAGTATCACAGCACAGGATGGTGCTCTCACTGTGTGTAATAACTGCCTGATATGTGGGCAACTGCTAATGACTGCAACTCTTCAGTCAACAGCCAAAGAGCCAGCTTTAATCAATGTATACTTTGATCCCTCTTTACTTCAGGCCAAAATGGCTGCTAACATGCAATCTTCTCATCTGCCACACACACACACACAGAGCAGACTATTAGTGGTTGTTTAGTTGTTTTTTTTTCCTTCTTTCTCTGAACAGCTTGGTATTTGCATTTACTGTTCTTTTTGAAAGAAGCTTGCAAAGAGCTTGGATGCATTACTAGTATGATGCTGATCTTGAATTAGCCTTCAAAATTTTAGGTTCCTGCAATGTTAGTTATAATCATTAAAAGTTATGACAGTAAACCACAGGGTCCCATGTACCGTATTTTAGCATTTGTCTCTTACTTTAGGGATTTTGCTTTTGAAAACTAATTCAAATCCTTATTGACAAAATAAAGTAAAACTTAGTTATACTGACAAAAATTCAGACTAAAAAGTATCATACATGTGAAATCTATTCAATGTGGCAACAACACTAAAAGCTTATATACAATGTATGAAAATACATAATGTTGGCGTTGGATAAGTATAGAAAGGACACATACAAAGGAAAGTACTGCTCTCAATATCCCCCTTATACATCAACACAAAAGGGAAACTGGTTAAATTGCTACATAATATTTGATTTAATCATACATGACTAATGTATGATTAAAGAAACGTGTGGCTTCTTTTACTTGTGACAACTATGTAAAAAGCATGTAATGGAGAAATTAGATATGCAACACTAATAAATTCAAGTAGATTATAAATGTGATCCATCACCATGTTACCCTGATAAAGTTGCAGAAATAAATGCACCACAAACAGAATGTGTGTTCCAAAATCAAAAGACTGTTATCCTTTCTTCAACTTTGTCTTCTTCTATGATCACAGCCTAAGAATATTCTTAACATAAAATAGACTTTTCTGCTTTCATGAAAGATACCACTTTGGTGGTGTAAATCACCACACTGTGTTTTAATCCACAATCATGAAAACATCCTTGTCCTGCAACTGAATCGAAAAGCTGCTGCTCATATTCATCAGGTGATGAACTTTTGAATCTGTTCTGTGGTTGGTTCGGGGGTTTAGATTTGGAGGATCAAAGCTTTATAGTGTCAGAATTCAATTATGTCAAAATCAGCACGTGGATGTTCATACAGCGACTCTGTCAGGCTTTCACAGTGTAGGCCATACTGTATGCATCAGCAAAAAGAAGCAGCCTGCATGTGCCTAATCAAAGCACTACCGAAGGGATTAAAAAACAGCATTTTAGTGTTCACAGACCATTTATGCCCATGCAAATCTACTGACATTTAAAGTCACTAAACTTATTCACATTGGGAAAAAACGTCAATGGATAGGAAATTCACATGGGGTGCTTTAAACAAAGCTGCCATATAAATAAATTGCAGTGAATTTATATAGATGTTAACATGCGGAAAAATGAAAGGAGAGTATTACAATGTCAGATGCAGAGTAATGTCACAGCAAAGAGAAATGAAAATATCTAAATAAGTTTACGGTTCATCACACAAATCACACTCAATGCAAATAATTCAAGAAATGCACTCTGTGACACAACAGATCAGAAAAACATAACTGTAATTAAACTCTGAATATTTAAAGGAAATTTGGGCCTCCAGTTTCATCTGTACAGATGAAATCACAAGTTGTGTCAATCACTTCCTTTCAAATTCTTTTATTTAACTATTTTTTTCAAGTTGCTGTGGTCATTTTGTAATATATCTCCTATTTGTGGTGAATCAAAGAACTACTAAATACTCCTTTTTTTTGTGTACATCTTTAAATGGAACTTTAAAAACATACACTTTGTAGGTGATGTATTTCAAATAATTCACAAATTTTATTCGAATTGCGAGACAAATGTTCAAGTCTCATGTCAAAAATGAAATGACTAGTGTGTATTATGTATGAGAAACACATCTCACTCCCAAATATTTGGTGCTTGCTCTGAGAGAGATGAAGGCCCACAAGACTAGCTCACCTCCGCGTGACATCTACTTGGACCGAGTGGTCGATGACCAGGTCTGCTGGACACACAGGGTTGATTTTCTCTGGGTTGCCGCCTAGCCGCTTCACCGCATCCCTCATGGCTGCAAAGTCCACTATGGCAGGTACACCCCTTTGGTTCAGAGCAGGTGCAAAGAGAACTGATCAGTATTCGTAACTGACATTGTCATTGCAACTAATTGACAAATTGCTCTACATCGACATAAATAAGCACTGAATTGATCAGTGTTTTAGTAGTAGCCATGATAAAAGAAATCATGGGCATACATACTCGAGCAGGATTCGAACCTACACGTACGACCTCCTGGGTCCCGTTTCATAAAACTTGTTATCAGTGACAACTGGCACATTTCTATGACAAATTTGCTCTCAGCCAATCAGATGCAAGGATTTCAGTAGCTTATGACAACTATGACAACTTGTCACTGATAACAAGTTTTATGAAACAGGGCCCTGATCTCCAGACAGGCGTCATCTCCACTAGACCATTGAGATTCCGAAAGTGTTGGTTCTAATCCTTATTGCATGTAGCAGGTCATTCTGACATTGTCATTTCAGAATCTGCACATTTCGCTCCTTTTGTTTGCATCAAAAGTTTCCTCTATCCCTCTAGTCCATTTCTTTGTTGTGTCTATAAATGGAATGATTGATATCATTTACAGCAGATTCATTCTTCTCTCATATCATTCATAAGTGAAGTGCATTGTGCATAAGAACATGTCAGTACAACTTCCCAGTGTTCTGCCACTTTCTACACCATCTATAGTTTGACAATCATGCACACAATGGAAGTGGAGAGACATTGTATGTGAATTGATCGCAAGTGTCAGATTTCGGGACTTTGACCCAATGGGGAAAGGTAGACCAAACAATATCCCAGTTTGCCTACAATTCCCTACCAACTGATTTTCAGTGGGTACTAACGTGAAATCTTGCATGATCACTCTCGCTGGCTTGAATGGAACTTCGACCGAGTTGTGTTGGTTCGCCTCCCAGTTCAAGATGTTCTCAACATCCTCCTCCTTGATGAAGAAGTTGTCACAGTTTCTCATGGCGGATTCCAGCAGCACACGTATCGAATATGGCAAGCGATCTGTTTGGTGAGGAGGGAAGCATAGATCATACATTTTCTATGAATTTGTATTGCAATTTTCACTAAATTTCAATCGCAATACTGGGATGTTACGCAAGCGATAACACAAGTTTCACAATAGTCATGATTAAAAGAAGAAGCCTGGTATGATGGTAGAAGGCAGGAAAATTCAGCACCTTGCATACACTAAACTGACATGAACTATGACTATGTGTAACTGTCATCTCACCCTACGACACATAGTTAATACTTTGATATGGGAATATCATTTACCTGTGGTACATGTTTCAAATAACAAGAGTTGTATCAGAGAATTCAACATAAGACAAAGAATCCCTCTCTATGGCCCGAATTCACAAAGGTGGTACAAATGAAACCATGGTTTACACCATGGACAAAAACCATGGAGCGTCAAGTGTCGCACGTAATATTTTGTTACGAAATTGGTCATTTCATTGACAAAATGACTGTTTCGTTAACAATCATTTCCTGGAAGAAATGTTCATTTAGTTACAAAATGTTGTCATTTCGTTACAAAATAATCATTTCATCGACGAAATGACTGATTTCGTAACGAAATATTCCATGCGACACTTGGCGCTCCATGGTTTTTGTCCATGGTTTAAACCATGGTTTCATTTGTACCACCTTGGTGAATTTGGGCCTACAATTTTGTTCCCATTTAAAGCTATTACACATACAATGTAGCTACTGACAGATAATTGAAAAAGAGTAAATTATGTACAACCTTATTGTACATATTTTAACTTTCTTACAGTTGTAGATCACATGATATGGGTGGCTCTGGTTTGTTGCTTTCATACAATGCTGGCTTGGAATCGCTACGTGATTTTCAGTAGTGCACAAATACAAAGTTAGGAATCTGACACAAAGAAAAGGCGAGGGGCTTCTTTCACCAAATACTTTGCTGAAACCTTCACCCATGACTGCAGTTCCCACAACGCATTGTGGCAAGCCCCAATCAACTGTATGGTACTGTACATGTATGTGTGTTATTGTTAATGTCATTAGAACTACCTACATTCATTGTGAATTGCAGTAATTGAAACTCTCATCATCCAACCAATGGTCTTGGACTCACGCATTATCTTAATGGGGTAATCAAGGAGAGTTGAGAAGGATTCAGTTTGACATGTTACAAACATAACTGAAACATGGTACAGTACATTTGTACATGTACAATGACACAGAGCAATCTTTTATTCATTCAAACACGATCCCACTTACATGCGTATCTTTTTAGAGTAATTGTATATGTGCCTTTGATATCATGTTTAGAAGGTTGTTCATGAAAGACATGTGAAGAATAAGAGCTTACAGGTGTACTGGTAATAAACAAGAACAGATAACAAGTCAACGAAAAAATGAGTCTTTGAAGATAACCTCTATGCTTACACTGTGTATAAACGCATGCTTCATAATGAAGTGAAATTTGTAGGTTAACCAAAGTAAATATTGAAAGCTTTCAAACTCTAAGATGCTTTTTTCTCTCTGTTTGACACTCAACCACAGTTGTGCATGACCTCTAATGACCCCAAAAGTGGAAGGCAAACTATGCCTCAGAGAATTCTTGCCTAGTTCAAGCAGCTAGTAGATTTTAAGGGTTGCCTAGTGCAGTCTATGTTAATGATCATGATGGTCAGATTTTACAAGTTTACATTTATTCCTGCCTTGGTTCAGCAGCTTGTAAATTTCAAATTGACACACAAGTAAATACGAACAAATAGGGCACGGCCTAATTGGTTGTGAATTTACCAATTAGCTGCCGAAGGCTGTCCGTAGGTTTTAATCCTGAATGTAATTAGAGTGCTGCGAATGTTGTGCTGTGTTTGATACTAAACCAGGTGTCTGACCCACATTTTTTTTTTAAATTATTATCATTTTTATTTTTATTTTTTTCTAACTGAACATGCATGAGACAGCCCCTTACAATCTTGGCTTTGTTTCTTCTACTTTTTGGTAGACATTACATGAAGAACTGAGAAACATTGGCCTGGGTGTTTTGCTTTTAAAGAAGTACGATCAGTACAGAATCATGTGGATGGAAGTACATGTACTGCATTTAACATGATTTCATGCCAACATTAATTTCTGAAAGGCTCCATCTAAGTGATTTACACTGCTGCAGATTTCCCTGATTGTACGGTCATGTGACACTGAGTAAAAAATCTCACCATATCTGCTGTCATTGAGAGCTGTGACATTGAAGAACTGGTAGCTCTTGCCATCCACTTCAATAGCCTGTTTAAGGCTGTCAAACTTGTTAGATCCTGAAGAAAAAGAACAAAAAATCTTATATTCAATGAAACTGTAGTACAAGAAACAAATATCTGACACGTTTTATGCTGCAAAAATATATTTGAACTGCAACATTTGCTCTTGAATATATTCATACTTTGCATATGTGACCGCCCAGCTCAAAAGCCACAAAAAGCAGGCCAAAATGAATATCAATTTTTTAGTTTTCCACATATAAATTAAAAGAATAAGGTCTAAGCTTACATATAATGATATATTCAACCATCCTAACCCATTCAAAAAGTGATTTACATTGTAAATAAGAGAGAGTTAGGAGGTGAAGTTTCATAGATAATGAAGAAAAGAAGAATTAAAGATTAGGGGCACTCAGACATGCCATGCAGCAGTATCAATGAAAACATGTCTTATACATAGTGAATGCAGCGCCTGTCTAGGAAAAAAAAAATAGAGGGTCCAGACAAACTGCTAATATCTTGTTTTCAGTTCAGTTATAAGCAGCCAAGTTTTGACGGTGGGCTGAGAAAAGATTACTCTCCGATGTAAAGTTTACAAATTTTAATCAGACAACCCAAAGGACATACAATTTTTGTACTGTACTTTGGTCCATTACAGAGAATTCTAATCTGTGACTTTGACCCCGTTTACATTGTGCAAAAGGCCAAATGCGAGGCCAAAATTGGCCGTGCATTTGGCCATGCTCTGGAGGTGGTCTCGGCCATGGCCGAGCTGCGGCCGAGCCCGGCCTTTTCTTGGTGTAAACAAAAACTGGGCCAAATGCGCGGCCAATTTTAGTCTGGCTTCCAAACCCCGTTGCCTGTACTATTTCGCTATTCAGGATATTAACCCCCTCAACATCGAAAACTAGTATAGTTTAAAGGTGGTTTTGTCCTGCAAAGGATTTTTCCTTCGGCAAAGGCCTTTGCTCGAACGATGACTTCGTCGCCACGGAATCCAGTTGGCAAAGGGTCTGAAAACCAGACTATACCAAATTGCGTTTGTTTACAAGCAGAGCGCCACTACGAGAAAACATTGAAAGGTTTGAATTAAAAACGCGGCCGAGCCTTGCAGTGTAAACGGACAAAATTGCGGGGCTCGGCCTCGCAATCGAGGCTGGGCTCGGCCGCAGCTCGGCCCAGCCCTGCACTGTAAACGGGGTCTTTTAGTGGGCTTTGAGCAGGGCAGTCACAAATTGTATCTACTGTAGTTACATATGTCACATCGATCACATAGATTAAGGAAGATGGGTTTCCTCATCATAAATGTTCATACTCTTCTTCACTATCAAAAGCAATTTCAGTTTGACACTGTTTTTCAAAGGATAACAAAACACTCAATTTTGAAGTGCACTAAGACTTAACTTTGCTAAATCTGATAGCTTTGTGACAACACATTGCGAGGCTACAAGGTACGTGAAGATCTATTTTCTTTTCTGTCATATCACTTGGGCAGTTTAGCTTTCCGTCAGATCAGCGATCTCCTTTATTTACAAATGCAATTATCTGAAATGTACAGTGTATATTTTAATCTCATTCTCCCATGGCATTATTCAGAAGGAATATTTGTCTCTTATCAGCACTGCCAATGAAAATAAAACAATACAGAGATATTCTTTTCAAGTGCACTTCAAATAAAGTGCTAAATGTACAGAGTACACTGACTGACCTGCACAGTACCACAAAGTGAGGTACTTCACAAACAATGCAAGATTCAGTACAAAGTCTAGTTTATCAGCAGGGCAATGCGTTTATTAAAACAAAATGATAAGTGCATTCACAGCACAATTCTTGTAATCACAGCATATGTTCAGGGTCACGTTAAGAGGTCATTCAGACAAAGGACACAGTTTTTAAACTCTACTTACTCTAATCATCGGCAAGGTAAACACATAGATCATGAGACAGAAAAACTTCTTCAAAACCAGAATAGACTCCTATGGAGAATCTTTAATGATAAGTGTGCAAATGCACTAAACAAAAAGTATTGCAAACCAAGAGCTAGCCTATGAATGAAATATTCAAAGAATCTGATGAAAATATGGTTGTATATTTAAGTCATCTGCTATCACATTTAGAAACTCTTTAGTATATGTACATTGTGTATACTAAATATACTGTCCCAGTTTAGACATAATATTCACAGGGCTTGTAAATAACCATATGTACATTGTACCAGTGAGAACCAATTGTACATGTAAATATCAGGCCATACCAAGGAAAAATCAAATAAGAAATGAATCTGGTATAATGACAATGAACCAGAATGGATTCATGATAAAAGAGTGGATAAACATGCTCATCTCTAATTACGCAGATGATATGCGACTTTATCTGTCTTTTAAACCTACTGTGTCTTCACTGTCATCCGGCATTGCAAAACTTGAAGCATGTTGCAAGACCTGAAAATCTGGCTTGCATCCAATGGCCTTAAACTGAATGATAAATCTGGGTTTTTATTACTGGGTTCAAAGCACATGCTAAGTAAGGTCGATTATCAATCATGTCATGCCCGTATCGGTAGCATATGCTTTATTCCATCAAAAACAGCCTGTAATCTAGGTGTTTTAGTTGATAGGAAATGTCATTTCGAAGTCATATAACTCAAGTTCAGCAAAATGGCTAGAGATTTCAGCTGCGTAATTTACAATGTAAGTTTTATAAGAACATTTTTGTCGAAACCCGTGCAGCTGAAATGCTTATTCATGCATTGATTTCTTCTCGGTTGGATTTTTCGAATTCGTTCAAAACTTATGTTTCATGTTGACAGGGAAGAAGAATCAGATCAGTCAAAATGTGGTAGCACTGATTAGGAAGCATATTAATCCATTGAAGACTAGTCGCGGGTATACTCGGGCAGGTGCCTATGGGAAACGTGTGCTATTGCAAAATCAGCTGGTCCCCAACGTGTTAAAGGACAAGTCCACCTTCATAGACATGTGGATTGAGTGAAGGCAACAACTATTAGTAGAACACATCAGTGCAAGTTTGGGGAAAATCGGACAATCCGTTCAAAAGTTATGAATTTTTAAAGTATCTGCGCAGTCACTGCTGGATGAAAAGACTACCACAGCGTATGATGTTACATGCGTGCAACGATATAAGGAAAGTAAAAAGAGAATTTCACAAAACTTTAATTTGTTAATAAAGTGCACATTTCTTTGACTTGTTACTGACGTATGTTAAGGGTAATAGTATTCCCTATGCCTTCTGAAAGAGAGGAGTCGAGTGTTCTTTTGTTACGCGAGAAAAGGAAGAATATGTCAAATTTTCTTTATACTTTCTTTATGTCGTTGTACTCATGTGACATCACAAGCTATAGTAGTCTTCTCATCCAGTCGTGACTGAGCAAAAACTTCAAAAATTCATAACTTTTGAACAGATTGTCTGATTTTCCTAAAACTCTCACTGATCCATTCTACTAAACCCACATGTCTATGAAGGTGAACTTGTCCTTTAATGAGGGTCTTACAGCATTTGACAGTCTAAAATGACATCGGAGTAAAATTAACTGCTACAAGATCATAGCATCGATTGCAATTATTGACTGCAAAAGTAGTGCATTCAATTGTCTACCTACATTGTATTTAGATGTCAAAACACTAATTATGTCAGTTGAGTGTTGTGTGCCTTACGGTAAATCTAGCTGCATTGAGGTGATTCCTTCCTTATTCATTGCTTTGTGTCTGGCTAAAAAAGACTTTATAATGTATCTACCATACTGTCTTTTTGCTATTCTCTTCATACAACAATGTAAACACTAGGTTATAAACAGAAACTCTGAGCACAGAAAGAAGGCAATCTTTTCGTTTTGAAGCGCCACGAGCACTGAAAGGTGGGCCTGTGCGCTATACAAGTAGCCACTAATATTATTATCATCATTATTATAAACCCTTCCTAACATACACTAGTCTACAGTCTACTTGAGCATCTAAACAATCTCTGTCTCAGTATTGCTGCGTTACGCTCCTATTTCAAAATCAGAATATAGAATCCATAAGAGTGAGTCGTTTTGAGCAATGACATGAAAGTCAAGGTCAATGTTGACATTTCAAGATGTTTAACTGATTTCAGATTTAAATAGTATGGGTTAGTCAACTGGGTTGGGTCATCTTTTGTGACATACTATTTGTACTCGAACTCAAAATTATCCAGACCTCATTACAAAAAAAAAAAAAAAAAAAAAGTGGGCAAATGTATGCCAGTAATGATTTCAGAAAGAATATGCCATCCAATTACTGTAAAAGTGGATATTTTCGCATGACCAATGTTTTGCGCTTGGCCGAGTAAGAAGAGTTTCGCATGTTTTTAATTCCGCGGAATCAAGACATCAGCTATACTGGAACACATAGCAAGCAAAAATATCCGTATGCTTTTATTTTCCCGCTAGTTTTTGGTTGCGCGAAATGCACGAAAATTTCAACACCGTGAAAATTTTAACTTCTACAGTACCTAAGTTTTACTGCTCAAGCATAATGGGAATTGCAATTTCAGACCATGAGAATTTATTGCAAAAGTTACTTTGTATTTTTACAATGTACATGTAAATGTGATGTCCATGTATTAATGGAGGTAAGAAAATAAATTTGCAGTGCAACAAATCCATGAAAGAGTTCAGATTTAAAAATGCATCAACTATAGCACGGGGTAAAGTTCATATTGACACAGTAAAACATAACCACATTTGAAACTAAAGAAGCACTCTGAGAGCGCAGACAGCTGCCAAGCAGCTGATTTCCACCAATGATCTTGTTCTTCCATAGAGATCAGTGATTTCCTCCCATATGTATACATATTGAAAATCATCCAAATTCACCAAATAGAAGCCTTTTGTTATGTCATCAACCCTCAGCTGCATGGCACACCTTGTCCTCGCAGAAACTAGCAAATGCACTTTAGTGCGCGTATGAAAACCTCAAAAATGTGCAGCTGGAACTCCGAAGTTCATTGACCCTACCTACAAAAATATTGACAATCCTTCATAAAATCCATGAAAATTTCTCGATCACTACCAAAATTTAATCATCTGTTCCTTGTGTCATTCTCAAGTTTTCCTGCAGGTTTCATTTAAATCCATTCACAACTTTTTGAGTTAGTTTGCACACAGACAAGCAAACCAACTAACAAACATTAATGAAAACACAACCTCCTCCCTTGGTGGAGGAACTAGGACCCCGTTTACAGTGAGTGAAAAGGCCGACTCGGCCGTGGCCGGGCCCGGCCTTCATTTCACTGTAAACGCGCAAAAGGCCAAATGCGGTACCAAAATCGGCCGCGCATTTGGCCAAGCTCTGGAGGTAGTCTCGGCCGAGCCCGGCCTTTTCTCACTGTAAATGCAAACTGGGCCAAATGCGGTACCAAATTTAGTCTGGCTTCCAGACCCTCTACCCGTACTATTTCGCTATTCAGGATATTAACGCCCTCAATGTCGAAAACTAGTATAGTTTAAGGTGGAAACCAGACTATACCACATTGCGACCGGCGCCTGCTCCCACTAATAGTGTTTGTTTACAAGCAGAGTACCACTACGACAAAATATTGAAAGGTTTGAATTAAAAGCCCGGCACTGTAAACGGACAAAATTGCGGGGCCGAGTACCGCAATTGAGGCCGGGCTCCGCCGTGGCTCGGCCCAGCCCCGCACTGTAAACGGGGTCAATGATCTTCAGTGTGAAGTTAAAAAGCAGAGAGGTCTCCCTCCATTAGACTCATATCTAGTCAGTAGTCTAGTACATAAATTGACAGCTCCTGCCTTCTTCTTTCGTGAACTGCTTTCTTGATCCCACACCAACCCATGCATGAAGCTGCCTAGACAGAAAGATCCGTCTGTCCGGAGGACTCTTTTATATTTTGCCATTAACGCTGTCCTCCGTAGACAGACGGAAGGTTGCAGTACCCATTGCTGTGTGGATGTTCTTAACCACTGTCTCTATTGAAAATTGGGTGAGGTACCTCACCCTTCTCGATTGCGTCTAATTCACGGCCCTAGGTCGGCAAATTTAAGCTTGTATGGTGAAATTATTTTTTTAAGAATACGTTACACTCACCAGATTAATGAATAATCCAACATTTTAGGAGAATTTTCAACGTAAAACACAGCCTGTCGCGTCGTCACATTTAAACTGCAGAAACATACTATATGAATCTATTAGCCAATCACATGCGAGGTAGTTTCTACGTGTTTGTTTTACTAAAACACATACCTCGCATGTGATTGGCTTAGCAATTGTTACAGATTCAAAATGGCGACTTACTGCTCGCGAACGGCGATGTTGCGATATCGATAAAATTTCTGCATTATAACCGAGGTTATGTGAGTATTTCGATTGCACAATGTGAGAAATTTATCCCAAATATTGCTGCATAATGTGTCATGTCATGTCATACTTGTTTGAATGTAAAAAAGCTGTCTGAAATTTGGTTTATCGTAACGTTTGATCTGTGCGCGACTGCTCCACACAGGAGCCGCAATCATTGACTTCGGTCTGTATACGGAGGGGATCTGTGAAGCCAGACGCAGTCTCCGCGGAACATTCCCCGACGGACAGATACAGACCGATCTTTCGGTCAAGAAGCTGCCATATCATCATCCTTGTTCATTGTGATACAAGTTGTACGTTTTAAATTTTGAAAACATTCTTATTCCTCATCCAAAACACTACACATTGTCATTTACTTGGTACCCAGTAAAGGAACCTACATTGTAAACCAATTTTAGTTGTTCAAATTTAAAAGTCTGAAAGTCATCCGGATGGCAGAGGTCTCCTTTTTTACTACTTTTAACGTTACTTGGGCCTGGATTTCAGTCTAGGGGGAGTTTAGTTTGCTACTCCTCGCACTTGTACAATGAAATCACACACATTGTTGGAGTACAGTTAATTCTGAGCATACCGACGGAACTGGAACAGAAACAGAAACATGATTACCAACTGGAACAGCAATGCAATGCCAGGCATAACCGCAGCATGCAGCAGTGACTGGTCCTGGTTACAGAGCCCCGCGCCGGGGTTATGCCAGGCAGTGCAGTGATACGACCACACTTCCCAACAACTAAGTTTGATTTAGATACACCACGCGGTGCGTTAGGATTTTCCTCTAATACAGTAATGACCTTACGATCTTTATGAATGAATGAATGAAACAGAAAACAAACAAAAAACAATGGCCAGCGTACAGCCACAGATCAGACAGCCAAGCGGTAAAGGGATCGAAAGCCACTGCTGCTGCTGCGGATCCTACGAGCGAGCGGAGCTGGCAGCAGAGTTCGGCCGGACAAGAGCCGCCACGTTAAGGCAACTGTACCGCTTTTCACACGCGCCGGTCAGCCACTACATCAAGGTCACCAAACTGGCAAAAGGCCGGGTGGTTCGGGAAGTCTAACTTTTCACTAGCGCCTCCCTGTCTACCTGTCTGACAAACTGATAACTATATCCTTCACATTATAAGAAAGTGTTGATTATCAATAGCTACCATATATTCAATAGTAATTCCGACAAAAAGCGTGAGGAAAAGAGAGTCTATTTACGTTTTAAGTCCGCCATGACGAGTCGTCCCCAGCTCACGTATGCGTGCTCGATGTTTTGTCAACGCTATCGCTACAATGCATCACCAATGCATGTGCGATCAAAGATCGTATTGGTGCGATGCTCCATACAGTATGCATGCGATGCATGCGCTCGCTCGCTGCTAATCGCTCACGATCGCTAGTTAAAAGAAGCTCCCAAAGGTACACGTCACACACACACATGCACACACACAATCAAGATCGGCTCGATACGACTCGACGCGATGGATCGGAGAATCGTGTACAGTAGAGTAGTATTGTACTTTAGTTTAGTTTAATAGTTAATTAATTCAATCACCCCATGGGGTATGCGAGTTCAAAATAAAAAACCAAACACAAAATATGAAAACAGCGTATGTACAGAATGGCAATGACCCAATAAACTTGATGTCAAAATCTAAACTCGTACAGTATACGCGGAATATTTCGCGAGGTTGTTATTTTCGCGAATATCGCGAGTTAGGTGCTATTCGCGTTAAAGACACGCGAAAATATTGACTGATCCCGATGTGGATGTGACATACGCATGTATACATTTCTCCCTTCAGTACAGGACTCCACGATCGCGAATTTAACCACTCGCGAAATTGTCAGGAATTCCCGATTCGCGAAAATTTAGACTCGCGAAATAATGGCGCATATACAAGGGCAAGCCAGGGTGCTTTTTGGACGATAACCGATATTATACTTACAATCGATGCATTCGGCAAAGTAAAACATGTTGTAGTTGTTGAACCCTTGTTGATTTTCATGTTGAAATAATCATATTGCGCCTTTATAAACCATTCAGCAGTAACTTGTAATACAAACAAAATAATAATGAATTTCCGTGTTGATTTTCCTTTTTTTTTTGTCAGCATGATCTATCAATCAAAACATCATGCACCACATGAAATAAAAGCCAGAAAGCGAAGGTTATACTTTCGGCCCAGATGGGAATACAATAAAGATATCTTAATGTTATCTTATGCAGTGATTATTTCGCTTTCTGGCTTTTATTTTATGTGGTGCATGATGTTTTGATTGATAGATCATGCTGACAAAAAAAAAAAGGAAAATCAACACGGAAATTCATTATTATTTTGTTTGTATTACAAGTTATTGCTTGGCCGGGCCGGGACAATCGGCTCAAAAGTTTTGGTTAAAACCATGTGCTGTCATTGCAGGATAAGAAGATCTATCCCTGCAGCAATTCGTCATCATCTTATAACAATAATACTAGTTTTAGATAAGGATAAGAAGACTATACAGCAATTCGTCATTATATATCTTATAACAATGATACCATACTAATTGTACCAAATTGACTACTGTCATTGACGTAATTGAATGTGTTTGATCATGATCACACAACGTTACAACATAAAGGAATACATTTTAAAAATAGATTCTCCACTCACAGACTGCCAGAAGATGATTAACAGAGATTACAAAAAGCTGTTTCATGCATTGGCATTCTCTCTCTGTATACCCAATACACCCTATAATGCCTATGGGTCTATCACTGCCTATTACAGGGCTGCCAACATCGGAAACTAGTTGAGAGTGAGACTCCCATAGGCCAATGCTGTAATTTAGGAGTCAAAATGAGTGAGATCAATAGAAATGCATGCAAATGAAATAAAGTTTTAGAGTGAGAAAGGACCAAAATGAGTGAGAGTTGGCAGCCCTGCTATTATCATATCAGCCCCCAAGGGGGAAGTTTCCTTTGTTTTGTTTGTTTTGTTTTGTTTTTTGTAAATGATGGAATGGTAACATGGAATTACATGTTTGATGTATTGATAAGTGACAACTAAAGAAAAACTATGAATTGAATGTGTTTAATGACATCCAAACAGATCGACCCCTGCTCAGGGCACCGGGGGAATCGAGCTATCATAATATTATTATAGGCCTAAACAAATGGTCCGTGCTTTAACACAGTATTATTGTGATAAAAAAGAACAACTACAATAACAGCTTGGCTGGTGGCAAACAATGTATAGCCATGTAAAGCGATTTTTAAAAAAATCTATATGTTTTTTATTATTAATATGCTGTTTGTTATTATGTCTCGTATCACGGGTATTGTACAAGATCTTTCTGAAGTCATAAGTCAATTGCTATTTTTTGTCAAATGCTGGTGTTTTTTTTTTTTTTAACTGGCCAGGTGCTTTCCATTTCATTTTTTTTTTTCATTTCATTTATTGAGTTTCCACACAAATCATTAAGTGTTGCGTCTACAACATCATCCATCCATGGCAATGTAAACACATAAATCATAAGTTATACGTTCAGTGTATATACAAATAGCATTTACATAATGGCTATAGCACAAAATCAATTGAACATCATTCTCAAGGGTACATTCATGACGGATAAATAAAATTGTGTGTGGAGGGAACCTAAATTGTCCACTCCCCCCCCCCAGCTTCACCAGTCACTAACTTTCAATCCTTTCTTCTTTTCCCAGCTCATCTCTCACACCACTATTCTCCCCTTTATCTACTTCAACATTTTTTTTTTACTGGCTAGGTGCTTTTCATTTCATTTTTTCATTTCATTTACCACTCAAGTTTCCACACAAACCATACAGCGTTGTGTTTACAACATCCATCCATGACAATGTGATAACACATTTCTCACACCACTATAAATTCTCCCTTCATCTATACTTCTCATCATTACTTAGGGGAGATGGAGGGGGGGGGGGAGGGACAAGAGGAGATGAAATTTCTTGAGGGGATGTGTAGGGTTTTTAAACAGCTTGTGTGTGTGTGTGTGTGTGTGTGTGTGTGTGTGTGTGTGTGTGAGGGTGTGTGCGTGTGTGTGTGTGTGTGTGTGTATGTGTGTGTATGTATGTATGTGTGAGTGAGTGTGTGTGTTTGAGGATGCGACTGGTGGGCGTGTGTGTGTGTAGGTAGGGCCTACGTATTGTGTACGTTTGTGCAGGTGTTTGTGTGTAGATTTTTTATATGAATTATACATTTTTGTTATTCATATCAATCAAGACACCGTCTGTGCAATGCTTTTGTTTGTTGTGATTTGTAAGTTTGTTATATACTATTATCATTTATCAGTGGAAGGCGAATTTCTGTATTCATTTAAGAGACAATAACGTTTCTTGTATCCTTGTACACATAATAACTTGTACAGTGTATACCATTATTATATGTATACATGGGCGTCACCAGGGGGGGTGCGTTGGGTGCGAACGCACCCCCCTTCAGATCCTTAAAAAAAAAAAAAAAAAGTCTGCGAGCGACCTCAACGCCGGGCGCTAAATAATTATTCTTTTCTATTTTTTTTTCATATTTTGCACCAGGGACAGACACACACACACACACACACACACACACACACACACAAAAGAAAATCGTCGGCAAAAACAATTCGCACCCCTGGTTCTGGCAGCACTGATTTTATAAATATCTACATATAGTATTCTACAGTGTTTACTATTTATCGATGTACTGTACATCCGTACGATACGGACCACTTATACACCACACGTTTGCATGTACGTGTGCTACTTACAAGTATGTAGGGTCTATGTACGTTACTTCTGACCAATCCATATTGCCAGCCCAAGAGCGAGCCTTAGCCTCATTAAAAAAAAAAGAAAAAAAAATGGAGGGGCAAGCATATTTTAGTTTTGCCCCCCCCCCATGATTAATAATTCCCGAAATGAGAAGATTTTCTTGCTTTTGAAAGAAAACAAAAATGTTGCCCCCATAAAAATATTGGGGGGCAAGCGCTCCATTTGCCCCACCCCACATAATCATAATTCCCGCGATGAAAAGATTTTCTTGCTTTTTTGTTAGAATCAAGAAATCTGTCCAATTATTTCACCCAAAAGCAGTGGCGTAACTACGGAGGGGGGGGGGGGTGCGCCCCCTCCCAATCCGCTGGTAAAAAAAAAAAAAAAAAAAAAAAAAATACCGAAATAGTAGTTCAAGTGTTAGTAAACTGCTTTTGAATGAAAGGGTGATCCAGAAATAAGATATTTTTCTATGATTTCTTTTAACCATAATTAAATAGGTATATAGTGTGAAACATTGTTCAAAAAGCCCGGACCCGACAAAAGATTACGATTCCTGGTTGGCATTCTGCAAATAAGCAGGATGTGCGCAGTGTACTCAGTACATCCGAACGAAGAGTCGCTACAATGTTGCGCAATGTGATGTAGAATGTACACCTTTGTACCTTACGCTTCGTTTTATCAAAGCTAGATCATTGCATTTTGCAGTGTTGCTTTACATACTAGTCTATATAAAAATGTCTTGCATTGCCAATAAAAGACTTGACCTGGGCTAATTCCTAACTTTTCCATGTATATAATACACACACACAAACAAACACGCACAATTAGTTTAGGGGATGCTCTAAAGTGCAGATTTTGGACATCCTTTCCCTGCTTGGTCACTTCGACGCCACCTCGCTGGTCATACCTCCCCCAGTCATGAACATAAACCCACACCCTGGACTACCAGTGGCGGATCCAGGGGGAGGGGCGCACCGGGCGTCCCCCCCCCCTTTAATTTCCAAAGCGAAAAAAAAAAATAAAATAGTTGCAAACGGCAGTTTTTGGACAGTAAAATGTCAAAAATTTTCAAGCTCCCTCGCTCCTCTCGCTCGCATTTAGTCGTAATGCCATTCTCCGAAGTTGCTGCCAGTAATTGCCGGCAGTTGCGCCTGGTGCATCCCCCCCCCCTTAATTTCCAAAGCGAAAAAATATAGCCATACAAACGGCAGTTTGGGGACTGTAAAAGATGATGTCAAAATTTTCAAGCTCGCTCGCTCCGTTCGCTCGCACTTAATCTTTATGCCATTTTTCTGATGTTGCTGCCAGTAATTGCCTGCAGTTGCGCCCGGTGCGCCCCCCTTAATTTCCAAAGCGAAAAAATATGGCTAAGAACGGCAGTTTTTGGACTGTAAAATGTAAAATTTTCAAGCTCGCTCTCTTCGCTCGCTCGCATTAGTTGTTATGCAATACACCTGATGTTGCTGCCAGTAATTGCAGCAGTTCCGCCCGGTGCCCCTCCCCCTTAATTTCCAAAGCGAAAAAATATGTGTAAGAACGGCAGTTTTTGGACTGTAAAATGTAAAATTGTCAAGCTCGCTCGTTCCGCTCGCTCGAATGTAATCATTATGCTCTCCTGATATTGCTGCCAGCAGTTGCGCCCGATGCGCCCCCTTAGATTCTAAAGCGTAGAAAAATAGCTATACAAACGGCAGTTTGTTTGTTTTTTACTGTAAAATGTCAAAATTTTTAAGCTCGCTCGCTCGCTCGATCGCATCTAATTGTAATGCAATTCTCCTGATGTTGCTGCCAGTAATTGCCGGCAGTTGCGCCCGGTGCGCCCCCCCCCCCCCCTCCTTTACTTCCAAAGCGAAAAATATGGCTCCAAATGGCAATTTTTGGGCTGTAAAATGTCACAATTTTCAAGCTCGCTCTCTTCGCTCGCTCGCATTTAATTGTTATGCCATTCACCTGATGTTGCTGCCAGTAATTGCCGGCAGTTGCGCCCGGTGCGCCCCCCCCCCTCCTTTATTTCCAAAGCGAAAAAAATATGGCTCCAAATGGCAGTTTTTGGACTGTAAAATGTCAAAATTTTCAAGCTCGCTCTCTTCGCTCGCTCGCATTTAATTGTTATGCCATTCACCTGATGTTGCTGCCAGTAATTGCCAGCAGTTGCGCCCGGTGTGCCCCCCTTTATTTCCAAAGCGAAAAAATATGGCTCCAAATGGCAGTTTTTGGACTGTAAAATGTCAAAGTTTTCAAGCTCGCTCTCTTCGCTCGCTCGCATTTAATTGCTATGCCATTCACCTGATGTTGCTGCCAGTAATTGCCAGCAGTTGCGCCCGGTGTGCCCCCTTAATTTCCAAAGCAAATAAATATGGCTACAAATGGCAGTTTGTGGACTGTAAAATGTCAAAAATTTCAAGCTCGCTCGCTCGCTCGCTCGCATTTAATTGTTATGCAATTCTCCTGATGTTACTACCAGTAATTACCGGCAGTTGCGCCCGTTGCGCCCCCACCCCTCCTTTATTTCCAAAGCGAAAAAGTATGGCTCCAAATGGCAGTTTTTGGACTGTAAAATGTCAAATTTTTCAAGCTCGCTCTCTTCGCTCGCTCGCATCTAATTGTTATGCAATTCTCCTGATGTTGCTGCCAGTAATTGCCGGCAGTTGCGCCTGGTGCATCCCCCCCCCTTAATTTCCAAAGCGAAAAAATATAGCCATACAAACGGCAGTTTGGGGACTGTAAAAGATGATGTCAAAATTTTCAAGCTCGCTCGCTCCGTTCGCTCGCACTTAATCTTTATGCCATTTTTCTGATGTTGCTGCCAGTAATTGCCTGCAGTTGCGCCCGGTGCGCCCCCCTTAATTTCCAAAGCGAAAAAATATGGCTAAGAACGGCAGTTTTTGGACTGTAAAATGTCAAATTTTTCAAGCTCGCTCTCTTCGCTCGCTCGCATCTAATTATTATGCCATTCACCTGATGTTGCTGCCAGTAATTGCCAGCAGTTGCGCCCGGTGCGTCCCCCCCCTTAATTTACAAAGCAATAAAATATGGCTATAAAACGGCAGTTTTTGGACTGTAAAATGTCAAAATTTTCAAGCTCGCTCGCTCCCTTCGCTCGCATGTAGTCGTTATGCCATTCTCCTGATATCGCTGCCAGTAATTTGTCGTTTCACACCGTCATTCCATAATCCATTTATAGGGGGTACAACCCCCTCCGGCACTTCCACACCCTCCCCCCACCCTTGCTCGCTCCCTCGCATACTAACCCCCCCCCCCCTCCCCCCCCCCCCCCCCCAAGATGAAATCCTAATAGCTAGGCCGGTGCCCCTTCCCCGCTTGGTTTCCCTAAAAAAAAACAGTAAAAGTCTAGGGATCGAGAGCTTCCTATATTCCAAATGTCTGTCTAAAAAATCTCGCAAACATTTAGTCTCAAAACGCACCCCCCTTGAAAAAAAGCTGGTGACGCCCCTGGTATATATACTAATGCATTATTGTATTTACTAATTAATGTATGACACAGGACATTACACTTTTGTATAATCATGGACCTACAACACATGGACATTCATCGCTCGTTAATTAATTCGTGCACCTGTTTCTGTAAAAAGCGTCACAAAAACACTTTGAACATGCTTTCCTGCTTTGATCCAGTGTTGCCGATAGCCAGCCTGGATAAAAACAAGACGGCGCTTTGAGAAATCTAAAAACTACATGCGCAGAAGCTAATAACTCTCTTAAATCAAGAAAAATGCATGTGCAGTTGTAGTGTATATTGCGAAATCATCGCTAAAGCAATTTCATTTGCGAAATGCAAGTACTTTACAAGGAAAAGCAACTATATCAAGCAGATTGACTGTGATTTGTAATCTATTTTCCCCATTTGTCGGCATTGTTTCAGAGTAAACATGGGCAGTGACAGTAGACGACATGCTTGTCTTGCCGTTCAGGGATGTTACATGCATTGCCGCAAGTGGCCGCTTCAGTAATTACCAATTTTGTGACGCAAAATTTGTCCTTGTTTCAGGTTTGGTGCTCCCCATCATTGGTGTTTATTCAAAGGCAATTGAGTCTGAAAAGGCACCTCAGCCAAACAGGACCAAAATGAGGGAAACCCGGTTCTTTTGTCAGTGATGATGCACGATTACACAATCGTCATTGTCCAAACGTCTGAATGTACTCATTAAGATGCACATAATCAGGTGGTGGTGGTGAACATTGGATCAAAGAAAGACCTCCGTTCATGGTCCATGTGTAGTAGGTCCATGGTATAATCAAGTAGCCCATACACAGTCATGACAAGCTGAATGCATAACTCAAGTTATTCAGGTATCCAGATAAGTCAGTAAGCCAGTAAGCTGAATGGTCACACTGCTTGTTTTAAGGAATTAATGTTCTCTTCTTGAGGGGGACTCGTGTTTGTAGCTTGGCTGAATGATAATAATGATGATGATAATAATATGATGATAAAATGATAATAATAATAACTGCATTTATACTGCGCTTTACACGTCAGTGTTTCTAACCGCACTGGTGCTATTGCACACACACACACACACACACACACACACACACACACACACACATACAAACAACAACAACTATTTTCTCTTTTGACATAAAATAAATGAGAATATCATTAATTATGGTCTTTTAATAACATAGCAACAATGACTCTAAGAGAAAAAAAAACAGAATTTTCTAAATCTGCAATGGAAAAAAATATATTTTTCGTATACAATTGAACCAATGGGAAAGCTTGAAGGAGGTGGTGGTGACCACATGAGTCTCATCTAATTTCTGTATTTGTGAAAGCATTTGAAAATTTAACTCTTATTTCTATGTTGAATCATTATTGTGATACATTTTCTTGCTATTGCATTCGTCTTATCTTTACTCTAGTATCTAAAAAACAAAAAACAGAAACATAAAACCATAACACAGACCTACGTGTTCGTGTTTACGTGTATATGAACGGAGAGGGCGTAGTGCAGTGAAAAGCTGAACTCGATCTCCGTACCACGTACACAGTGTACATATACACCGTAAGAAGCGTAATATACCTTGCATTGGAACCTGTGTGAAACCCCAAATCTACGAAGAGCAAAGAAATCCAAGAAACATTCGTGAAGCTGTAATCAGGTAGGAATTAGATATGAGGGAAAGTCTTAGGGGTAATAGAATATATGCCGTACGTGGTATATAGTGTAATTTGTAGTAAAGTACGCAAAGGCTGACGTTGTTTTACTCCTTTCAAAGGTCAAAACCATCTGGCGACCAACGCCTTTCTCCTGCTCCCAAAGCGATATGTGTACGCTCTAGATGCGTGTTGTGTGTATATCTTGTCAATGCTGACACAGTAAGCAGTGTATGGGACTAAATGTACGTCTACATCGGTACTCGGCAAAGTCAAATTCTGGATATAAATAATGCTAAGGATGACGCTTGAGTATGGTGGACGGTTGCGCAAATATTTAGGCGACATGATGGTGCAAGTAAACTAAAAGACTAACAGGTTAGAACCTAGAATCTATAGCTAAAAGTCATAGAAGTGACTAACTATACACAGCCCAGTCGCTGTACATGGTATAGCCAGGTGCCCGCACCTCGTCAGGGGCCCGAATACCGTCACCCCGCTTAAAATCGTTTTGAGCGCACTGAACAAAAATGTATGCCCGGGACTGTGTTCTGTACGCTTGAAACTTGGCAGGACTACCACAACCAAGCAAATTGTGGTGAAAACCGAACAGTTTTTCGCGAAAATCTGAAATTTTAATAGGGCTATATAATACGTGTTATGAATGTCACCCGCACGCATCTTTTACGTGTATGTCTACATGGGAACATCACGGTCACCCGCACACGTCTTTTACGTGCTAAGTCTATGGGAGAGCGGGTGACGAGTTGCGGGCCCCTTCCTTAGCGCGCAACTTTTTCGCATCGTTCGCCTTTGACAACGACAGCTGCAAATTTTCAATATCAATCAGTGAACTTGTGATTCCATTGGAATTTTCAGCATTTTTCCTGTATGTGAGTTGGATTTCAAAGAATTTCAGTGGCGAAATGTGATTCAATTATGGGCAAACATTAACTATGACGAGGTGCGGATCACCCAAGTATACGTCGCGACATAGCGTAACAGCGTCTGGTCGGGCTAAGAAGGGACTAGCCTATCCGCCTAAACTCAGAGTCACAGTCACACGCAGCTGCTGTCGCGAAGTGACACTTTTACTCCTTCACGTCTACTAAACTTACTCCTTCGCAGACGTTGTTATTTTTCAGTGGTGGGTGTACGTTTCCTTCATGAATATCTTTATTAATCATGGAAAACTAAAATATAAGGAATCCCCGTAATCTATGATAATAATTCAATAACTAATTGGTATGCATATTTTTTTTAATTACGTCAAAAACCCACTGAAATCCGTCCTCAAAATTAGGTCTGTAAGCGTCCGTATTGCTTCACTCCTCATACTCCTCTTCTGCGTGTTATTGAATGGCAATCACTCTCCTATACTACAACGTAGCTAGTCGGAGCGGAAGTGACGTCAAATCATGAGAGCAGCACGCGCGGAAATACATGTACATAGAAGACGACAAGCTTTACGTAACACACAAAACGCACGGACGTACATAAAATGCTACCACGGTACCTCGGGTTGAGCATTCGTGGTAGTTCGTTGATTTTGTGAATCATCGCACAATCTACTCTGAAAAATTCAACAATAAGGTTTGGATACCAACAAAACACCAAATTCAACTCAACCATCAGCAAAATACGATATAGGTGGGTGGTGTTACTGTTAAAATCAAACAAAATAAAAGACATTTTTTGTGGTCTTGCCGTCAAAAGTGACGGTCGTTTACAACGTTTAAACGCTAGTACATGTCAGACTGCTGTGCTTTGCACAGCTGTCTGTCAGGCAACTATCCGCCTAGACTTATTCAGTAACAATTTAATGTGTTACTGTTAGAATAGAGGTACGAGGTCTAGGATCTACATGTATATAATTTAGCAGCATAGGCGTGCTACCTCCGGCTTAAAGTGCGACCAGCCCAAACGCTTTGCGTTATTCCCACAGTATAACTGTGTGAAGGAGCGCCCTGGGGTTACCTCCGGCTCTACTAATCTCTTTTAACTTTGCTCTTCATGTCAGGCCGGCTTTTAATAATACTGTTCATTTTAGTATAGTTCGGGATCACACTCCTCGCCTCGATCCTCGGGCAGCGGCAGTGAGTAAGTAGACATGTCTTCACACTGGACTCCAGTGTGAAGACATGTCTACTACCTGCAAACTATATTTCTGGTGCTACTTCCAGGTTTCATCTCATGTTTTCCTTGTTCTTTTTCTTTTTACAATGAATAAAGGGGGGGGGGGGGTGCCTGCCCGGTGCACCCCCGCTGCCTCTGGATCCGCCACTGTGAACAGTAGCAACAGTAGCCAGACATGAATAGCAAAACTAAAAAAGAAAGAAAAAAGATATTCAGATAAATAAGTAGGCACTGATGTAGTTTTGTACTCTCAAATTTCCTTTGCCTAGCAAATAACCTGTTTAGACTGTAGATATGTAAATGTAGAGTCTAGAGTAGTTAGGTGTACAATTTTGTAAAGCCAGAAGGCAATTTAGACAGATGTAGACGTCAGCACTATTGTAATTCTATGAAACTGTAATTAGATTCTACCATAACCCATGTCTAAGTTTACAGATCTAGAACTCTAGTTCTACTATTCTAGTCTATAACATAAGAAATATCAAATTTGTATGACTCCCACAAGAGTAGTAGGCCTCCCTCCTGACCTACACAGTACAACTTACAAGACTAGGACCGATGATCTACTGACTGAATTACAGTATGAACCACTCTTGCTTGTACATGTAAATGTGTTTCAAATCATGTTTACGAATCCAAGGCTACTACTTTAATGTTAAACATTCAACAAATTCCGTTCGTATTAAAGCTGTGATTACCACCATTACCACTGCTAAATGCAGAGATGCTAAGCCAAGGTCAGAGAGCAGCTAAGCATAGGCGTGAAATTTTGTGGTGCATTTTTATGTTTACCACTGCTCGGGGGAGAAAAGCATGGCAACCGAGCAGGCTGGTGGGAGGGGGATGGAACTTCAGCATTTTTAATCTGTAAGGTGTACATCATGTGATCTGGTGCATAGCAAATGTAATATTTGACTCGCTCTGATTAAAAAAGAAAAAAATGATTCCATTTTCTTTTCTGTCGAAAATTCATATTTTATTTTGTTTGTTTGCTTCTTGTTGTTGCTTTTTAAGGGGGGGGGGGGGGGGTGAAGTGTGCGGAAAAGCTTTTCAGGCATGAGAGTGTAAAAAAGACCTGATGCATGAATCTCATGCCTAACATGTAAGACTTAATAGGTCTGCAAATCTGATAATTCTTCAGATGAGCAAGTGGGTGATTAGTTTCAAAGTTTCCACAGCTTTTTTTTTCCCACTCACATAGGCACATGCACAGTCACCACCTATTTTGTTTCTTTTGTTGTTTTATTCTATTTTATTATTTATGTGTTTATTTGTTTTTTACTAGACTCGGCGCTGTTTCTTCATGTTGTCTTGTCGGGTTAGGGTTTCTTAAAACTCATAAAATCATCAATTTAAGTGTATAAAATACATGTATCATGATTAGTTACAGCTCTGTTGTTTGCTCTATGTGATTGTAAACTTATGTTGATTGTATCCAATTCTGTCGTTTTGGTGTTCTTGCAGCCAAAATGTCTGACCGAACCAAGGTTACCAAGGCTGAACTGGAAAGAAAGAGACTTCGTCTCCAGCAGATCAGAGAGGACAAGAAACGTCGTGAGGAAGAAAAGAAGAAAGAGGTGTGACATTTATTTGCATGGATTTATAATCAAGGTGGCCATTCAAACTCTTTATGTGCCATGGTGGAAACCCCCTATATGCCACATTATTCTGAGACACCAACGTAGTCATGCTTTGAGAAAGCGTTCAGTTAAAGTTGTAGAGAAAATGCCAAGCTTTGCTCTGATGAAAATTGTAAGACAAATTGATGACTGTTTTTCTTTGAAACGACCAAGAGCTATTTGTACATAACTGTAAAGGCATGACTTTTGCACACAAAACAGTGAAAAAAACTTAGAATTTACACGCAAATCTATTTGAGAACACCGCTTGATAGTCAATCACCACATAAAATGCGAGCTTGATGTGAGACGAACAGAAGCTTAAGAAAAGCTTTCATTGTACTCTGGCATTTGGCGATTTATCGATCGGTTTGGGCGGGTTTGTGGGTTTGAACAGAATATGCGAATTTGGCATGTCGTCGATTGATTTGGACGTGCGAACGTTACACATAAAGAGTTAAGGGAGCACTCTAGTGCTCTTTAGCAAACTATGTACCATGGGGCTGACAGCTTTGACAAACTTGTCAATGGACATGTAGTGAGCATAGATATCAATTAGTTTTTATGATTTGAGATTGCACAATTATAATAATTGTTAGATTATGAAATGATTGTAGTGTCTGGAGCATTCATTGAATTCATTAAAGTAGTGAAACAGAGAGATATATCTAATTTTTAGCACCATTTTCTCAGATTGTACTACTTTGAAAGAAAATACTGTACGATAGACCTACATGTCATAGTCTGCTGTAGACACAATTCTGAATCAAATACAAAATTCTACAACACATTCTTTTCTGTTTTGACTAGCTTTAATGGTAGAAGAAATTATGTCCTTGTATTTGTAAGGAAAGTTGAAACAAAATAATTTTAAAAGCCCAATGTTTTATTTAAAAAAAAAGTGATCATGCCAATCTATCACATCTGACAGGTATCTGCTTATTAGTATCTGGTGTACACTGTTGTGAACTATAAAATGAAGATACTCGCACACGTGTTATTTATGTACCAGGTGAGATCTTGTCTACCCATGTACAAGGCAGAAGAGAATTTTCAGGATGTGGTATTGAGAATAAAACAGAGCCATATTCATTTGAAATAATTGTAGGTTTTGTCATCTGAATTCCATGTGGCTTATAGCCACTCCGCTTTGAGTCACTTTGTGAGCAACATCTTTTATTCTGTTTGTGTTTTGTTTGATGTTTTATCCATTCAAGGCTCAAAATGCTGCCAAAGCAGCAGCCGCGGCATCCGCCGCGCCTCAGTCAGAGCTGGAGAAGAAGAGGAGAGATGCTGATGATATCTTGAAAGACCTTGATTTACCTGAAGCGGGTAAGAATTCAAACTCCAGGGGTGCATCTAACATCTTGTTGCCTGCCTGGCAGAAGGTCCCTTGTAAGAAATTTCACCCCAAAATCGAATTTTTGTTCATGACATAATTTGACAGAGTTTTGAATGCTCTTTCATATGATGCAATCATCATTTTTTCTTTTTGATTTTTTTTTTTTTTTTTTTTTTTTTTTTAAGTCCACAAGACTTACGGCCCTTTTGCTAGGCAGGCAACAATTATTCTGCACCACTGATCTGTGTGTGAAAAAATGGACAGTTAATGAGTGGAATATGCAGAGCAAGTACAGCTGACTCATACAAGTCTGCACATTTCTTAACATCAAAATGTGTCTGATATTGAGGGGGTTGCATTGTCATTAATCAGTGTGCCTTTGTATCAGGTGTTTTGGAAGGCGTGATGGAAGTAGGCCCACAGTAATGTATGTATGTATGTATAGAAACCTGTTGGTGCTTGTAGTTGCAGGACATTGGTTATTTCAGATCTGCATGGGCGGCATATACAAGTTGACATATTTAAGCATCTTCATTGGGCTGCAGTGCTCAACTCGGATCCAAATTTTAGCTGTCATTACATTTGTAAATGTATCACTCTTTAGCCTGTGTGCACACTACCTATGCAAATTTGTGCATCATGCGAAGTTCTACTGGGTAATGGTAATTGATCTTTCAAGTAAGTCGAGCGGTGTGATTACAACAATTTTTGTTTTGTTGTAAAAAAAAAGTAACAGAAGTTACATTCTGTAAATAAAAGATATTGTCTCTGCTCTAAACATTACTTCTTCCTTTGGAAATAGTTTAATTGAATTTCATAAATGATGTGAGCTTAACCAAGATGCTATAATGCCCAAGAAAGTTTGGCTGTGCCCAAATTTAGGCTAAATCACCTGGAACTATTAGAAAGAGATAATTTGTGGAATATTTAAGCTGTACCAGTAAATAAGATCATATCTATTGTCATCCACTGCGCTTAAAGGGTTTGAGGACAGCCGTATTTTGTACAGCTATGGAGGATTCACAGTAGATATTACTGAGTGAACTCTGCTTTTTCTATAAGACTTGTATGTGAACAATGTCAGTGATAGAAGTTACATAACATCTTTGTTTTTTTTTATTCGCATCCTCTGTCACAGTTCCAACTCCAGCAGCTCCCTCAGACGAGGGTAAAACTCTGGATTCATCCGACGCAATCAAGCCAAAGCTCAGGTAATCTAAATGACTATTAAACTTGTTCTCAAGAGACATCTAGGGGTGCGTTCAAGTGCTCTAAAGCGAACCAAAGTGAACTGAACCAATGCGTACCGTACCGAACTGTGCCAGTTTTGGAGCGTTCGAGCACTCTGTCGAGAAAGGGTACCTCACAAGTTATTTTTAGAAAAGGTCACGCTTGTTTGTAGCAAGAATGTCATCCACCTGGCGCTTGAACTACTTACAGCTGTCCCGAACAAAGAGAATGATGTCTTTGCATTGTGATGTATTTGCATCAATGGAGGTAATCAGTGGAAGTGGATTCCCTTCATTTGTTTTGTGTCTGATTTTGATTAAATGGTGTGATGAGTAGTACTGTTGCTTTTTTAAGCTCAATGCAAAATGTCTGTCATCACATTGTTTTTCAAGATTTGTACATCTTGTTCAATTAAGGGAGGGATTGTTGGCCCCAAGAAATTAACACTCACATGGTTTCCCTTTCTTTACCTCATACATGCTTGGGGCAGCATCTTTTTACTGGAGCATTTACCCCAGTCAAAATGCTTGACTTGATATTATTTCTTCCAAGGCGATACAGGGACTTTTTCAGTTGAATTAATCAGTCGTCAATCTTCTTCTTTTTTTCTTTTTTTTATCCATACAGTGCTAGCCCCAGACACAGGACCAGCAAGCTGACAATGTCTGCCACGACCCAGGCTGGGTTTCCACCAAAAGAGATGGTGACCTACAGCAAAGAAACACAGACTCCCACAGAAACGGCAGATGATGAGGGTAAGTAGCCTCAGGTCACCTGTAGAGGGCGTGTTCCATGTCAATTGCCGATACATTTCTTCCAGTAAGAGCAAGACCTGTCTCAGTTTCAGGAACTTTTCGATTTTGTTCATTTTGCAAATATGTGTTCTAGTTTTCACTACAATGAGAGTACACCTATTTAAAACAGAAAATGACACACAAAAGCAAAACAAATTTTGTATCTATGCCATACTTTGGCTGAAGAGGTTAAAGAGTGATTGAATTGAGTTCGTGAAAGAGGAAACTCTGAGCTCCAGGTATTTGTGATAATATTGCATGTTGTGAAATGTGCAAGTTAGTAGGTCTCAGTGATAATGATATCCCCATGAAGGGGCAGAATTTTGCTTCTGTGATTTATGTCAGTACAAAATTTGTACTTGAATACTGCTCTTTCACAGAAAATGTGCAAGGAAGAAACCAGCATATTTATATCTGTTTGCAGCAGTATGGAATGATAAAGAATGTTGCTTCTTATGCAGGATTTTGTACAAGCACATTTTATGCTTACAAAACAAAACCTGAACTGATGCACTCTATCTTTGTCACACAAGTAGCCATTGATAATGATTATATTCATATCCATATCAAGTTTATAAGTGATGCCACTATGAGAATAAAATACTGCACACTCTACCCAGTGTGGTATATTAAAGCACTCAATTTCTTAACCAGAAGGGCAAATCTCCTTTAACTGTCCTTGTGCCAGTTGGACTCATGTATGTCTCTATTAAG
The DNA here is from genome assembly GCF_040938485.1 of Diadema antillarum. Lineage (NCBI taxonomy): Eukaryota > Metazoa > Echinodermata > Echinoidea > Diadematoida > Diadematidae > Diadema > Diadema antillarum. Next base: position 453,578 of record NW_027271340.1, read on the forward strand.
AGGGACAACAAAGATATGATTGCAAAACAAAAGAAGGGGAATGCTGTTTGTTATTTGTAATGCAGTATACTTTGATTTTGCATAGCAAGCTGCAATGTCAGTTGATGTGTACCACAAATGGCACAATAAAAGAGAAGTTCTGTGCAGCATAGCAACTGAATGTGATTTTGCACTGGATGCTATTTTTTTTTTTTTGCTGCTGCCTCGCCAAGCATCCAATATTATCGTGTGTTGTGCTCTGCTCTGTCTTCCTCCACTCCAAGTATTCACAGTTTTTTCTTTGAATACTATGAGCGTGATCTGTTTAGAAGCAGCATTTTAATATATAATATAACGACTTGATGTTGAGATGCAAAGCCATTGTAATCTATTACCGAATTCATGTGCCAATATTTATTTGCACTCTTATATCCTCATCCATTTTGCATGTAATGATGATTTGTGGATGATTTTCATTCTGTCCATGAAAGGACTTTTTGTATGACCACTCTTACTTGTGTCTAGCTTGATTTAATTCAGTTCCTTGCAAGGTTTATTCTCTATATGGATGCATTTCTTTTTCTCCTGTGTTGTATCCCTCTGTTTTCCCCTTCCCTAACACCCCTGTATTTATGACAATGGAATGCCCCGACAGGACACTCTGAAGGTAAAATGTCTTGTTGCTTGTTATGGGGATGCCTCATCCTGTGCCCCCCACATAGACATGCTAGAATCCTGCCTTGACCATTTTTGCATCCCATGCATCTCAGTCAAGTGTGAAGTGCTTGAATTTGATGTCGTGCATTGTTTCAGTAGTGCTACATGCTTTTCACCCACTGTCTGTCTCTGTCTAGCATATAATCTAGGTGGAGGATGCAGCTATGGTCTTTACTGTCACGCTAAACGTCTGATGCTGCGAGACTATTGTCTTTGCTAAGCGATATGTCTGATGTGGTGAGACTACCAACAGTGGATGCGTGCGAAGCATCCACCACCTGTATCCACTTGTCTTGCTTTAATCGTTGTTTTCTTATTATCATCTCTGAATCTTTGTCAGTTTTTCGTGCAAAAACTGCCACTGATTCTTAGTCGATAATAAGAAAACAACGACTAAAGCAAGATGAGTGGATATAGACGGTGGATGCTCCAACTGTTCATAGTCTGGCCGCATCAGACGTATCGCTTAGCAAAGACAGAGTCTCACCGCATCAGACATTTAGGGTAACAGCAAAGACAATAGCTGCATCCTCTGCCTAGATTGTAGGCTAGTCTCTGCCTTGTGTAGCTGTGTTTGTTCACTGCCAATCAAATTTCCCTAAACCAAGGAAACAGGAAGTGTAATCCAGCGAGGGAGTGTGCTGTAGTGAGGCGCAGTGTTGTAGATGTTACAGATTAACACCTACTACCTTTTCATTTTTTCCCCCTTAATCTTTACTGTGATGCTAGTTCAAGCTGAATTAGGCCATATCATGCAGTACCCGAGAGAATGGAGTCTTTGTGGCAAAGCTTAATGTATTCCCCTGGAAATCACATGAGTATTTGTCCCACTGAAACATTTTGTTGTGGATAGAATAATGCCCTACTCTGTTCACTGTTGTAAAGTCCATTATGGCTTATTTACTTCATTGTTCAAGATACTTGTTAACATTCCCATAACAAAATATATTGCATTCCACAGTAGATGCTATGTGCATACATATTTGTACAGCAGAGCACTTAAAACATTTCATTCCCTTTAACAGTGCTTTATTTCAGCAATGATGTATAGCAGACAATTTCATAAAATTATTTCATATCATACCACAACATCAGGCAGCCATACAAGCAGAAGACTGACTTCTCTAGTCCTACGTACATGCAGGCACAGACCTATGAATCCACCAAAGGTCAAATGAATCCTTATGAGAATGATGGGAAAAACAAATTCAGAACTAGTCACAGATTAGGAATAGATAATGCCACACTACACTGAGAAATACAGGCAAGCACATTTTCTTCAGTATGAATTGTATTAACCGTGTTTAAAGGGATTCTGTGCTAAAGACATTGTGTCCGATGCATTACAACTGTGTTTGGAGAAGTTCTTAAATACAGCTAGAAACATATTTCATGGTATATTAACTGGTTGAATGGGTTTTATGGATACTAAGTTTATCAACACAGAACTATGATCATTTCTTTAATGTCTTTGTGTCATCGTACATGTCTCTTCTCAATCAGGCTCACATGTATATTATGCAATGGAAGTCAGCAAATCCGTATGTGCCTCCAATGATAGAAACAATTTTTTTCCCTTTCCTGAGGAAAGATGCAAGCCTTTTTTTTTCATAAACCATACTGTGGTGGCATCTATTAGCAGAAAATTTATTTCCGAAGCATTTGAGGAATATTGCAACTTTTCCAAATATGCAGAACAGTGTGATAAAAAGCCAAAACAGTAAAACACTTTGTATCATAAGCATTAAGAAAAACAGCATCACAGCTTTGTGAATTTTATAAAGTTGAAAAGAAGGATGGATCTTGTGGAGTTGAAAAAGAATATGAATTACATGCTGATCTATCTTAGATCTATTCATGCTGCAGTGTCTTCATCTAGAACTTATTCTGTCAATGTGAATTCCCCCAACCTAGTGCTGACTCACCAATAATGGCCTAAGTCCTTTTGTGTTGTGTTGTGTTGTCGTTGTTGTTGTCATTGTTGTGTTTTCATCAGCAAGTGAATTCCTTCCTAACTTTTGCTAAGTAGAAAGTGCCTTGTGTTTTTTGTCTTTGGTTGTGTGCAAAGTGAAAGTGTCTTGTAAAATTTGTGAGCTAACAAATGGTGGCCTTCTTATAAGATAAAGACAGTTTTCGTGAGTAATTCCATGTCATGAGTAACTTACTCTATATTGCCACATCAGTCCCATCCCATCATTTTCAACAGACTGCACTCTTCTTCAGTTTGTTTCAGAATTGTTCAACTTTGAACATAATTATGGGTGTTTTCTCAATGCCCCCTACCATTTCGTATTCCATGAAACGTTATGTGTCCACCACTGACATGTAGTATATACCAAAACAAAGCTAATGATTGAAGTCTCGTACTGATATGTGCCCATGTCTTTCTCAAGGTAGCAATGTACTGTTCGTCAAAGAAAGGATTAAGGTGAAATTGTGAAATGTGCATTTGCTTGTGGCTTGTCTCACTAGACTAGAAGAAACGTGTGCATTTAAATACATCCCTGCACCTTCTCATCTCTGCTATGATGCTATGTGATTGTAGACCAGTTTGGCTTCCCTTTAATCTTTAATGTGCCCATCGAGTCTTCCGTTAGTACCGATGTGCTAATTTCCCACTGCCACATTTTAATTGGAGGCTTCAAAGTAATAACAAGGGGGGGGGGGGGACAAACCTTTTCCAGCAAAGAACCCTGAATAGAACAGTCGTTGACTGTAGCAGCACATGTCCGAACAGGCAACTATACCTGTTGTTGGAATGCTGGAGGATCGCCAAATTGATTGAGTCAGCCAGTGTTACATACACTGCAGTCTGCACAGATTAATAAGCATAGACAGTGGATGCATATTAATTGTGAGAAAATGTGTGAAAAGCACCCTGCAATGCGCTGGTAAACATGAATATGGCACTCTCTCTGAAGTTTAAGAAGCAAAAATGAATGTGGCAAATTGAAGATTAAATGTGGATGAATATGGCACTCTCTGAAGTATAAAAGCAAAGATGAATGTGGCATATTAAAGATTAAATGTGAAGCCAGTCTGTACACCTAGATTTCCTCAGACTTTGATGCCAAACTTAAGTGCTTAGTTCAAGTGTTTGTCAACAATAGTTCAGATTAGACTCAAGCAATATTTCCCATAAAAGTGACATGATGAATGGGTGTCCTGTTTACATTGTTGGCTTGGTGACCCTTGTAAAATGTTTCCTTTAATAAGCTTAGTACATTGCAAAATCTCATTCAAAGAGTGTTCAATTCTCAATTATGATTAAAAGGGAACTATCAATTTGTCATTAGTGGTTTATATCTTTATCATGAAGTGCAAAAAAGCTTACTGCATGTCAGAGTCCATGATCTGACATGATAGAGACCAACCAAGAGGGATTTGATAGATATACTTGCCAGATTGCACATATTAAACAAACACCTGTCAGATCAACTATACCAGAAATATATATAAGTAAGTATGGAAAAGAAAAAAAAAAATGATAGAAAGACAGACAGACAGACAGACAGACAGACAGACAGACAGACAGATACATCAATAGAAGGAGAAATTTAATGTATAAATTAGTGCATAATTAGTATTATTCTGTTGATATTAAAAAGAAGCTGGCTTGAGAAATTTTGACCAATGTGCATTATTGCTATTAATGTAAAACACTACTTCATTCTTTTTATAAGACATCTACCTCACTGATGCTTTATAGTCTAGTGTGTAGTGCATGTTCATCCCAAGTAATGCTTGTACTACTTGATAGTAATGTGTTACATAAGTCACACAAGGCGGAGAGACCCAGGACGCCATGAATACCAGTACATTTTCCTTAAAGGGGATGGCTAGTAACCGATCAATGGGAATCAGTGGGAATGCTGAGGGATGATTGTTCCAATCCTTGTGGGATTCTTTTAAGAGTACATTATATATCTACTGTTGTGTGAAAATTATTTGCTTCAGAATGGTCTCATATTCAAGTAATGTGCAGATTAATGCCCCGTCACTGACCAGACACGCTAACCTGGAAACATTAAACTGCACATTACTTGAATATGAGACCATTCTAAAGCACATAATTTTCACACAACAATAGATATATAATGTACTCTTAAATGAATCCCACAGGGATTGGAACAATCATCCTCCAGCATTCCCACTGATTCCCACTGATCAGTTACTAGCCATCCCCTTTAAGATGGGCAAACACTTAATATTTACTGAATTATATTGAAGTCTGACAAGTATCACACTTGTATGTCTATGGATAGATGAAATTACCTGTCAAAATGCTTCCTTTTATAAGAATATGATTACCTCTTTGCCAGTATCTGATACACCATATATACATATTAACTCTTTTCTTTCAGATGAGGATGAACCCAGGTCAGAGCAAGCTGCCCCACCCGTTCAACCTGTGCCAGAGACACCGGTCCCTGAGGAAAAGGAAGAAGAAAAACCAGAAGGTGTGAAAGTGCTGAAGTACTTTTGTCTGTGTTCAAGTTTGTTTTTGTATATTTATGCACCTGTGATATAACTATTCCTCTCTTCATGTTTACCTACATTTTTTTTAATTGTCATAATACATAACTCATGACTTTATGATAAGCTTATCACTTAAATAGTATTGATAGCACATTACATATGGCATTATCTGTAAGTTCTTATCTGTACAGTACCACTTCCATCAGACATGTTTTATTTTTCAACTGCCTCTATGCAATCTGTATTGTCTATTTGTTTCTGTAGGGAGATGATTGTGACTATCTTTTAAGAGATTTTATCTCTTAAAATTAGCAAAATAAAAGAGAGAAGAATGTAAATGAATGATGCTCCATACCATGTCACTGATGAGGGGATTACATGTCACCACTCATCCCTTTTGATATTTGTCGTCATTCGTGACACTCAGCGCCCAAAGAATTGACGGAGGAGGAAAAGCAAAAGATTGAGAGCTCGGAGGACTTCCGGATCTTTGTGGAGAACACTGCCAGACTGCTTGAAAGGGCCCTGGCGGAAAATGTGGACATCTTCTTCGATTACAGTGGCAAGGGGGACGGTGAAGGAGAAGGGTAAGGGCAGTGTTAGGTATGATTTTTGCTTGAAGTCAGATAGTTGGAGTAATGTCTCCGACTTGTTAATGCTCTTGTAACATCGCATCTGGATTATTGCAACAGTTTGCTCATCAACTTACCTGCATGTCATCTCGCTCCACTTCAGCATATACAGAACACTGCTGCCCGTCTCATCACCTGTACTAGAAAGTATGATCGCATCACCCCTGTCATCCGCAATCTCCACTGGCTGTTAATCCCACAACGAATCAAGTTCAAGATTCTTCTCATCACCTACAACATCATCCACAACCGTTCACCTATATATCTAACTGACCTGATCTCATCGAAACCCAGACCGGATACACACATTAACCTAAGATCATCATCTGCAACCCAACTTAAACTTGGCCCTCGCACCCACAATCGTTATGGTGACCGTGCTTTTTCCGTTTGTGCCCCCCTTCTTTGGAACACTCTCCCTACTCACATTCAGACCTCCACCTCCGTTGACATCTTCAAAAAGAAACTTAAGACTCATTTATTTTTAGAGCAGAATTAATGATTATGTAGGCCCTGTATGCATTTGTAGTAAATTATTTGTTATTCTAAGCTGATTTGTATGTTTGGTTGTTTAGCATTGTAAAGCGCTTAGAAACATGTTGTATTAAGCGCTAAATAAATATTTCATATTATTTCATATTATTATTATTTGTCTAAAATATTAGCATGACTCATCCATTCTTGAGTCTGCGTCAGCAATGAACAAATATTGCGTCCCATGACACAGATACATTTGATATCACCTCGATGAGTGTTAATCCCTAACTTTTTTCTCTTGGACAGGGATTACATTGCCTTGTCAATCACAAATTCAACTGCCCCTGAAATTGTCCTACAAGTCCCAATTCGCAAAATATTATACTCACCAAATAAATGCCAGAGACAGTACCTACCCATCTGAATGTCAAAAATGCATCATGGTGTGAGAGCTCCGCATTGTTTATTTTCTCCTTTCGCAGGGACAAGGATGCTGGAGCCAATTTGTCCTTGAACCGGGCATTCTTTGATGACCGCTGGTCCCGTCACAGGGTGGTCACCTGTCTCGATTGGTCCCATCAGGTGGGCACTTTGATAGACTGATTGCATTCTTCAGCTTTGAATATGAGTGTCACTGTTTCAGTGCCCATGATCGTGTCACACAGGCTGTCAGTTACTGCCTGTTTTGTTATTGCATCATACAATTGTACTGAGAAATCTGATATTGGATGAAACCAAATACAGCCCCATTCTGTGCCTTGCTCTGTGTCCTGTGAATAAATACCTTCAGAGCTCTATCAAATACTTGTTCTACCTCAGCAGTATTTTGGAGTTCTTCCAAGCATACAGAAAGGGAAGAGGAAATGCTCATACTGTAGTGATAATGCTAGAAACACACAATGATCATAAATTACTAGAGTATGCATACTTTGCTACCTTGGCAAGGACTTGAATTACAGCCAGTACAGCAAAGATGACCGACAAAAGTGATGTAAAATTGCAACATGGTATATTTACATGTACATCCACTTGATTCCTCAGTTTAGTGCTGATGAAACCAAATTTGGGTACAAGTGAAAGGAATGTTATGCCTAAAAAGCACTTACTTTATATGATGCATATCTGCACCTTATCATGCAAAATCCAACAGATCAGAGTATCAGATATTGAACTCACTGCAATAGAGCCAGAGTAATTGCCACTGACATACCAGTTTCTAAAAATCTTGAAAACTTTTTAGTAAATTAATGTGACTATTCTCATTATACTTTTTAAAATTGCTGTCATAGTTGGACTTTAGTGCAACTTGGTCTAGGTTTGATAAAACCCTAAAACAGCCATAATAGAGATTGAACTAATCTTTCTTGTCTATGAGCTAGCACATCAGGTGTCAAGTAGTCTGTTTTTCCTGAATTGGATATGAAAGGCTTAATATATGCAATTTTCAGGTTATTAAAAATTTGATTTTGCCTTCAAAATATATGTGTGTATTTAACTATGCTTAAATATGTTTTGTATACCCAAATTTTTGCATTGATATGTGACTGAATTTTCCATAACACAGTATCCTGAGCTGTTGGTAGCATCATACAACAATAACGATGAGTCTCCCCATGAGCCTGATGGTGTGGCTCTAATATGGAACATGAAGTACAAGAAGGAGTCTCCGGAATACATCTTTCATTGCCAGGTAAATGTTGAATGCAAACATTTCAGTTTTGTATTCCATCCTCCAAAGGAACATCATATTGGTGAAGATTGCAACTGACCCAATGATGTCAAAGGTCACCAGGTGGAGATGTTGTTGATGCTTACTCTACCAGCTTTCTTCCTATCTTATGCTGCTTCTTATTTTATTTTTTCAACTTCACTTTGGACTGAAAACGAATTTCAATCGTATAGTGGAACCTTGTTGTAATAAGTTGGATATAACAAAATCTTTGTCTAACAAAGTGATTTTGCAGGTTCCAACTCTTTATATTTCTTTGTTTTGGTATCCTGATGTTGTGAAATACTCCTGTTCCTTTGCTATTGATTTCCCAGTTATGGAAGAGTTTTTGTCAAAGAATCAAATAAAGGCTGCGTGCTTAAAAGTCTTTGTCAAAACTTTTTCGCCCCTGAATCATATTCTTATCATTGTGGAAGGCACTCAAAGGGAATATGACAAGAAAGGAGATGTACCTCTCCATGATGATGTTTTCATTTATCCTGTTTCCTAGCTCAATATACAGTGCACTCCCGTTTTAACAAGCACAGTTATTACGAAATTCTTGAGTCACGTCACAATGAAGTAAAAATTCAAGTCCCAATATTATAATCTATATATCTTGGCTCCATCAGAAATTCGTTACAGTGAAAGAAAACTGCCAGTCCTGGAGGACTTTGCTTTAAGTGGCATCAAGATAACATGCAAGAAGAGCCTGTGAGAAATGTATGCTGAGAGGAATAAAATTGAAACTGAAAGTGTCAAGGCACAAATTATACCATCACAGACAATCAATGAGCTATAAATATTGTGTCATAATCCTCTTGCTTCCATTAGCTTCCCCCCCCCCCAAACCAACTTGCTCCTTTGATTGAGGGCTCTCTCACAGACTTTCTTCCTCGCATCTGTTTAATTTTGTGTCTGTTCTCAGTCTGCAGTGATGTCAGCTGGCTTTGCAAACTTCCACCCCAACCTGGTGATCGGAGGGACGTACTCTGGCCAGATCGTCCTGTGGGATAATCGCAGCTCTAAGCGAACTCCAGTTCAGAGGACCCCACTGTCAGCTGCTGCCCACACGGTGAGACCATGCTTGTTTCTTCACTCTTTCTAAAATTAATATAGGCCTTATGTAACAATAATTAAAAGTTGATGTCCCTTAACTGCACAGTCCTACATGCTATCATTGTCTCTGAAACTGGATAAAACTAAAGCTAAGGAAGTCTTCCAAAAATGCTTCATAGAAGTGAAAATCTGTATAAGATCAGGTTTATCATACTCCATTTTCCCCACAAGCAGTGAAGTGTTGAAATAAACTGCCCTTGAATTGTTAAATGGCATAATTCTACTTGCTGACAGATGCTGTCTCAATATTTTTTTCAGAATCGTTTTTTTTTTTTTCAAAATAGTAAACATCATTGCATAACTCAGTCAGCATAATGTGACAATATTTGGAAATTGAATCAACAGAACTCTTTAAAAAAATGTATTTGTGTAATAAGCCTTCACAAAATGGTTTAGTCAATTTTTAGCTATAGGCTAAGGCTTATATCAAATACCTGTAATCTAATGTCATATTTCTTTGCTGAGCAAAATTTTTTTTTTTCCATGTGCTGTGAGACCAGCCCAATTATTGGATAATGTTCAACACTGTTGTTTGCAGACCCTCATTCAAACATGATAAAAGTGATATCACTGGCTTTTCGTAACTATGTGTTCCTATATATGTCTGTAAATCCAAATACTACAGCTAGCATAATTAAATGAACAGTGAAATAGTGATACATCTTTTATTTCCTGTATATCTGAGTATATGTAAATCAATCCACAATATAAGTAAGCATGAAATCACCGTTACCAAAATGGTCAGTTTCATATTTTCCGTCTTTGTAAAATGAAGTTGCCATTCATCAAAATTTTTGTCGATCATTTCCTCCCCAGCACCCAGTGTACTGTGTGAATGTTGTTGGGACTCAGAATGCCCACAACCTAATCAGCATCTCCACCGACGGCAAGATGTGTTCATGGAGTCTGGACATGCTGTCTCAGCCACAGGTAGGTTCACTGCTTTCAAGGTCATTCAACTTTAGGTCAATGAACCTGGCATTTCATTGAGAATCCATCGTGTGAATTGAAAAGTCTTTTTGAGTCTTAGCCGTAAAGATCTTGTTTCCGATGAAATCTTTGTACTTTTTATGTTTCAGAGGAATTAACATTTAACCGTGGATGCTATGTGGGTGTGAACTTTCTTTGTTACAGTCAGGGTACCTGGGTAAACAGTAAAGCTTTGTTTTGAAAATCCTTTTTTGTATACAGGAGCAAGGCATGTATTAAAGAATTGACATGAGAACACTGTGAGATTACTCTCTATTTTACTATGATATACCTTTGAGACTGAATTTAAGAAACTCATGATTCATTATCTTGGGAATTTTTGTATTAAAAATGAAAGGGTTAGGTGTATATGCATTCTTTAATCTAGGGACATGTTAAAGGGGAATGCTAGTAACTGATCAGTGGGAATCAGTGGAAATGCTGGGAGATGATTGTTCTAATCCTTATGGGATTCATTCAAGAGCTCATTGTATATCTATTGTTGTGTGAAAATGATTTGCTTCAGAACGGTCTCATATTCAAGTAATGTGCAGATTAATGCTCCGTCACTGACCAGGGACGCTAACCTGGAAGCATTAAACTGCACATTACTTGAATATGAGACCATTCTGAAGCAAATCATTTTCACACAACAATAGATATACAATGAACTCTTGAATGAATCCCATAAGGATTGGAACAATCATCTCCCAGCATTTCCACTGATTCCCACTGATCAGTTACTAGCCTTCCCCTTTAAGTGTGCACTGTATTCAATGAAAATACATGAATTGAATATCCCATCCATTTGGTTTTTATTTGCGCTCGGCCTCACAGGACAGTATGGAGTTGAAGCACAAGCAGTCCAAGTCGGTGGCTGTCATGAGTATGACCTTCCCTAGCAACGACGTCAACAACTTCGTGGTTGGCAGTGAGGATGGGGCTGTGTACACGGCCAGCAGGCACGGAAGGTATCACATGACCACTGTGTTAGAGTATCGAAGTGATGATCTTGATGTCATAGTCTTTTGTTATAGCTTGGGTTGGAACCAGGTGCGAGCATGCTTAGCAACAATAGTGTTCACAGGTATTTGGGCCAGTTGAGGTTGTTTAGAACCAGTTACCATGGTGATAAATGGCTGTGACATCACACTTTGGTACTCTATACTCAGTAACCTAGCATATTGTATGAAAGCAAGCAGTGTATTGAGCACTAAAATTTGCACCTGCCAAAGTTTAAACTCCATTCATGTGTCAGCAAAGCAGTGAAGCCGTGATTTTACAAGCTGAAGAATTTTGTACTGTAACATTTTTAATCAGAAAAATAATTTATATAATGTGTGAACACAAGATATGTTTACAAGGGAGACTAATGCTGTATGTTACAAATAAAAGAGAATGACAGTGGCTATTTACACAGTGTGGTATTAAAGTGTTGTTGCTTTTTTTTTGGGGGGGGAGGATTTCAATTTAAAGAGCTTTTCAAATGTATGGTGGGGCTAAACTTAACTCAGTTCTATCAAAATGTTGTTGGAATTGATACATCTTTTAGGTAACAAGTCCACAAGATATTAGCTCACGGTAAAATAAGATGTGTCGTGTATCTAATGTTCTATCAGGAAAATAGATCTGCAGATGAGATGTATGAAGCTCAAATTATACACAGTGCCACGTACTTGTCATTTCAGCAAAGCCGGAATCAATGAGGCTTACGAGGCACACCAGGGTCCCGTGACGGGAATTGATTGCCACCACGTACCGGGTCAGCTGGACTTCTCCCATCTCTTCCTCTCATCCTCCTTTGACTGGACAATCAAGCTGTGGAGCATGAAGGTAGATACCTGCTGGGCCCTGTTTCATAAAGCTATTCGTAAAGTTACGAATGACTTACGAGCGACTGGTGATCAGTTCTAATGTGCTATACTTATCAGAATTTCCATAATTCAGCATAAGAACTGATCACCAGTTGCTCGTAAGTCGTTCGTAACTTTACGAACAGCTTTATGAAACACCCCCCCTGGGCACTATTTTATGAAAGTTTGTCAGTCTCTGACAACTTCAGTAAAATCCTAGGTTTTGATTGGCTGAGAAGCTCAGGTGTCTGATTGTTACCATGGTGATTGTCAGTAACTGACAACTTGTCAGTGCTGACAACTTTCATGAAACGGTGCCCGGAAGGAGGGAGGTTAAATTACTGTAAAAGCTGTTATTCTCATGTAGGTTTAATTTTCACGAATTTTGCATATCACCGTTGAGCCGAGAATTAAAAAAAAACATACAAAAAAAAAGTATGAGAAAATGTTGTCATGTTCAGTAAATTCGCTTAGCGTTGGTGTCAAATTGAGAAAACAACATGTTGTGAAAGTGTCTATGACCTCCTCATTCGTGAAAATATCTGCATGCGAAAATAACGGTTTTTACAGTAACAACAAGAACATGCAGGTCTGGGTAACTCTGAGTTTAATGAAAAAGTGAGAACAATATGAACATGTGAATATATCAATGAATGATATAACGTGGCAGTAAGTAGAGATAACACTATTTTGGCCAAGTCTGTTTGGGTATTTTTCAATTCAGATTGAGCTAAAAATCAACATTGGATGATACTTGTTTATAACTTCCTGAGCTCTTTTACTGGCCTTCCTTCCAGATTCTCCCAAAAACTTGATCTTTTTTTTTGTGTGTGTGTAAAGTTAGACAAACCCACTCAATTGTCACTATGTCTTAGTTTTCATGAATGTTGAGATGGAAACAGTCAGGATTAGAGGATTGCATAATCCAAATATTTGTCGACAGCATGTTTCCAAACATCTGTGGCAATTGGCTGAGAAAGCAAGCCAGTAGATGACAGGTTCGAGTCCCGTGGTTCCTTTTTTCCGACCTGTTTGTTGAATTATAGATCAGCAGTTGTGATCTTACAAATTTCATTTGTAGAGGGAGACAAGTTGAAGAAAACTCATACCTCAACCTTCACCCCTCTGCTTAATAATCTCTTGCTCTCATTAAAGCCTGTAGCAGTTGGCAAATGATGGGGAGTAAGAATTAAACTGTGCCTAAGAAAGTGGCACGTAGGATCACTGTCATGAGACGATTGTCATAATGTCAACAACATTAGGATTGATATGTTTGAGACAGAGGGCACCCAGTGTTGTGAGCAATACTTACTGAATTTGCATTTGATTATGCGTGCATGGCTTGTTTCCTCCTATTTGTGTGCAGAAATCATCCCCCGTGTACTCATTCGAAGACAACAGCGACTACGTGTACGATGTCCAGTGGTCGCCCACCCACCCGGCTCTCTTTGCGGCCGTCGATGGCATGGGGCGAGTGGACCTGTGGAATCTTAACAATGACACTGAGGTACAGCACTTATCTCTGTTCCAGTAGAATGACATAATTACACATGCTGAAAGTTTACTCATCCTTATCTCAAATTCACACTATTCATTTCTAATGCGAGAAAAATTACCATGAACGGAATTAATGCAAACAATAGAATACAACCCAAGAAGAGATGTTTCAAAATAAAAAGCCAAACAGCAAACCTTTGTAAGTGCAAAAAAAAAATATATATATATGTGTGTATATATATATAAAATATATATATATATATATATATATATATATATATATATATATATATATATATCATTGTTTTGTTGTTACTACTAATAAGTACTGAGTCATTGTTTGTGGTGTATCATTTACATAATGAATACAGAAGAGGACAAGCATTTGAAAAACCAAGACCATGCTTGTAGGAGTGCTCAATCTGAAGTTGATAATGATTCATTCGCTAAAAGCTAGAAAAAAAAGCAACAATAAGATACACATAGCTGACATTGGGGTAAGATCATTGCAGATGTGAAGCAAAAATCAAAGAATTTCTGAATATATAAATGTAACATCACAAATACTGTATCATTGTCAAGTGTTTCGGTTATATAATGCTATTTATACAAGTCCTTGGGGAAAACTCTTTCGAACTCAGTGCTGCTACACGACAAGACATCATTTATATCTTGATTCGAACAAATTTGTCTTTATAGGTTCCCACAGCAAGTGTGACACTAGATGGTCTGCCTGCTGCCAACAAGGTCAAGTGGGGTCACCAAGGCAACCAGATCGCCGTGGGTGATGCAGAGGGCAAGATATGGATCTACGATGTTGGAGAGGTGCGTTAAAGTCCTTGCTTTGGGTTATTTTTTTAATGCGAGTGTGATTTGGTGTTGTGCATTTGGTTTGTACTTACACATCTGTCCTTATTCTATTCACTTCCTTCTGTTATATTTAGTGAAGGGCAAGAGGGGATTTTACAATGTCTTGTAGATAAGCTTAATCTTTGTAGTAGCTCATGCTTTTTGCATATCAGGTTGACCCATTTCACTCGTATCTTCGGTGAGAATGGTTTTTTTTTTTTTTGGTCTTCTTTTTCTTGGTGTGGAATCTTTTAAGTATGATATATTGCATTGTATGGATTTTCATTTTGCTTGTAGACTAGGGTAGCAGGCTCAGTCTGTAGTGTATATTCTTGTTGTATTTGCTGTTGTGTTTTGCATTCCAGTCATGACACTAAATATAGGGTGCCATACTGCCATGGAGATACCTTGACAGTGTAATTAAAGGGATATGTCATATAATTTGATTGATATTTTGGGTCAAATTGGACTGGTCTGACCCAGATCTAAAGACAATCTCTCTCCTTGTAATAGTGCATGGTTCCTCTAGAGAGTAGGAACTTCATTGCAATGTAACTGTATCAGTTCCTCATTATGTGTTTATTTAGAGGAGGGTGTGACATAAGAGAAAATATAATTTTCATGCAAAGTTATGGTTTTATGTCAATTAAAGAAAAAAATCAAAACAATGGCTTATCAGACTGTTTCTTAATTTCATTTATGATGGCATGAAGATTAGTAAGTGACCAAATGAATTTTTCTCATATTGCAAAATGTCTGAAATTGATTGCTAGAACTTACATTTTTTTCTTCAGACTGATACCTGGTATGTAGCCTATGGTTTTAGAGAATACAAGTGTGAATATATCTACATGGGTGTGCTGATCTTTTTCAGTTTCATCGCATACCATATGCCATCAAAGTGTACATCAATCTTTTATTTGTATGTCTCAATAGGGTTTACATCCCGTTTCTAGGATAAAAATTCTTGTTCTGATGGATAATGATCAGTGTGAATGATAGAAATATTCTATAAGTATTCCATGTGCAGAGCTACCAAGTTTCCCTAGAAAATGCAGGGCTGCCAACTCTCACGCATTGAGCGTGAGACTCACGCAATTCAACCAATTTTGACTGTCTCACTCTGATAACGAAATCTCACGCTAAACCCCCAAAATGGAATGTACATTACTACAAAAATAAATATATCTCTAAATTCTCTGATATTCCAAATATCGATATGCCCAAGCCGAAAATTTCGAGATTTTCCCGCGCGGGTGTAAAGCTTAACCAATAATAATCGTTTTCGGTTCACGCGCAAAGACGAGCTATTGGATTACGATTGGTTTCTACCTATACCACGTGAGCGTAGCTTGTACTTTTGGCAAATTACAGTACATGTATGGCTATGACGTGTGCTTTACATCGCTTTACATACACTGACTGTATACGTAGTACGTACGGCCGCACAGCAGGCCGCCAGGCGCTAGCCAGGAGGTCGCTCCGCTCCCTCGCAGTGTCTCACGCCAAACTCTCACCCAAGGTTGGCAGCCCTGGAATATGAAATAACTTACATCTTGAAAAAAGGAATATCGGAGCTGTGATTTGGGCATAAACGTTGCTTATTGACATGTATGCAATATGCAAGTATGTCCCTGAAAACTTTTCTGGATCCTGCTTCATTTTGATGTGTGACTGTCAGCAGTTCTGCATATAATTTTAGCGCACAAGGTGAGCTATGTAACGCTCATTTCCATAGACACCTACTGTCCAGCTGAAAAGTAGCATCTGTGTATTTTAAAAGTAGCCAAGCTAACATTGTCATGTTGATTCCTCCCCATGCCTTTCATGCAGAGTTTGGCTGTCCCACGCAGTGACGAGTGGTCCAAGTTTGTGCGCACGCTAGCAGATATCAGGGCCAACACGCAGACTGACACAGATGATGAGCCAACACGTTAACGGACAGGAATGCTAATTAGCAATTAAAGTGGCACACCGACACGCAAACGCCAAGAATCAAACAAGTTCATTCCCTCTACTTAATGTCTATGATGTCAAATTTGTAAGTCTTGCTGGAGCCTGGGCTTAAAATGGTAAAGCTGTGCTGACAGTCTCCAGTTTTATGCTGAAGTAAAGTGAATGATGGTTGTTTGTTATTATTAATGCAGCAAATTTATAGATGCAATATGCTAAAATCTTGACTGTCTCAGAGAGTGAAAATAACTGCAACCATTGTCAGATAGAAGTTCTTTGTGGAGTTATGAGTGTAAGAAGCCATGTACTTGAGTATGTAGACAAATTATCTGAACATTCATCATGACTGGAGAGATCAATTCTTTGCAAAGTGTGGGAATCATAAAACAGTGGTACCATGTAATCAGCCACACAAGCTACCTGAAAACTTTACCCCCAAAATCTATGTATGAGGCATGGTAATCATTCAGCAAAGTTATGGCAGTGTGGAGTTATGTGAACTGGTCTGAGATTTTTCAAGTGCAGTAAGTCTGTTTGAAAAAGAGTATAGTGTGACATCACAGCATATTTATTTCTTGTAAATAAAACAAATGTTCTACCTGTGGATGTCTGTAGGGAACTGGTCACACAAAAATATAGGTGTGAAGATGATATATGAGCAAATGGTTATTGATGCTACTTTCTTCATTAGCAGATTTGAGTTACCTAGTTGTGTTAAAACTTACTTCCTGGGGGTGATTGTTAAATCAGGATATTGCATATTCCAGTAGTGAAGGGTTTTCTAATTTTTTTTTTCTGTCTCTCTCTCTCTCATTGAATTCAGTGTGTTTCCAAGGTTTATCAGCTTACTGATGACTTTTCATGCAAATACCATATTACATGGATATTTTCAACCCACATTGATTAAAATCACACAATTTCTCAGACTGCCGTGCGCTGTAAAAGCTGTGGTTTTTTTTTTGCGTACAGATATTTTCACAAATAAGGAGGCCACAGACATTATCACGACATGTTGTTTTCACGATTTTAACACCAAGAGAATCGTAAGTTCACTAATGTCTGTCTGTAAATACCATGCAATCAAGATCAGGTGGTTTTATTTCCGCATGTTGTTAAACTCATGGCCTAAAAGTGATTCGTGAAATTCACAAAAATTAAACCCTAGCAAAAATAACCGCTCTTACAGTACGATTCATAGTATATGTAAACATGACTTAGTTGGCACGTGTGCATGCTGAAAGCCATGAGTGGTACTTGTGATGCTTTTTATGCTGCTGGTAGGTCATGTTACATTAGTTACTTTTGATTTTGCACTTTTGCCGCCCCACTCCTTGGATTAATACTTCTGTTTGTGTCAGAAAATGTGATATGCTAAGGGATGTGACTACAATAAGACTGGAATACATCTGACAACTTGCAAGAGGTGTTTTAAAAGGTAGTGCAAGAGTTTGTGCTGTAATGATTTGTTGACAATGCTTTCTTGCCAGTTCATTTGATATCATTACATACAAACTTGACTGATATAGGCTTGTAAAGGTTAAGTTTCAGCTGCATGTTATATTACATTAAAAAAAAAATCCTAGTTGACAAATAATGACTAGCAGGCATGTGAGGTTGTAGGTTTGATAAGTTGAAATGTAATTTTTCCAGTGTATCAAAATGTTTTTATTATTTGTTTTAATGGGGTATGACTCAACAGGCTTATGATAAATTAGAAATGTGATATTAAGCATTTAAACATGTATTGCTAACTGACTGTGAGGGTGTGCTTTTTCTTCAAATACTCATAATATTAGTATTGCAAGCATATTATCTTTTTAGGGAAAATATGCAGCTCAAAAAAACAAACAAACAAACAAACAAACAAAAGCTTGACTTTCATTGCTGTTTCTTCTATTTTCTTTACCGCTTTTATCAAAACTAACTCTCCCTTTGTTACATGTTTTCCTCTAATGCAAGGTAATTCATGATCAAATGGCAAATGTGAATTACATATATGGCACAAGCAAATATCTGTCAAGTTCTAGGATTCTCATTGCTCATGTCTTTGGCTATGATGTATGCAGTGCTTGCAGATTTACACTGTTCACGTAGTTGTTAACGAAGTTCTTACTTACTGTGACACAGTCTGTTTCTATACGTGGTATAGATCCAAATGGACCTACAGCTGGTTTGATGCTAATTGTGATATTGATCATACATATAATGACATTATGAAGCCAGACAGATGGTACCAAAATTGATGAGAAAAATTCTCAGAGATTATCTAGCTGGTCTTTGCCCAGGATCAGTTCATCAAATATGTCATTATGATCATAATTATGTTAATTACATGACACTTCCAGTATGTTATGTGATTTGCCTTTGGTATAGAGACCACAAATACACCATTTTTAATGCAGTTTGATGTAGAGCGCTGTTGGTATGTTTGGCTGATAACCATAAAGGTAGTTATGAATGACTTGAAGAATGATGGAAGTATATCTTGCTTGGTTACACTCTGTTACTTTGCCACACATCTCATGCCACAGTTAGACTGTGAAGCCTCCTTTTACGTGGTTCAAAACATGTCTGCCCCCAATGCAGTGTCTATCCCTAACATTTTAGGTGGAATCATGACAACATTCTGTAATCAACATATTTAGTGGAGATGAAGATATTTCGAGATGATAGATATCAATAACTTAATACCCCTTCCAACACTCGAATAACAATACATCTTTTCATGTA
Source organism: Diadema antillarum (assembly GCF_040938485.1). Taxonomy (NCBI): domain Eukaryota; kingdom Metazoa; phylum Echinodermata; class Echinoidea; order Diadematoida; family Diadematidae; genus Diadema; species Diadema antillarum. Next base: position 472,540 of record NW_027271340.1, read on the forward strand.
GTAATACATTAGATAATATAATGTACATAGAAATAGTGATAACAAGTTAGTGTAGGTAGTAGCTGAATGTAAAGATTTTATGTAGCCAGCTGTGCATGCAAACCCACTGTGGGATTGTAACAAAAGTATGAAAACAAACAGTGAGTAATAATAAAATATTGACATGAATGAGCAAGAAGTATTTGTCTCTCTCCAATTATTGCAGTGTGATATGTGTTAATGTGATCACATTTATTAATTGCATCTGTAAAGTTAGGTCATTTACGATTGGCACAGCGAGCTTTAATACTACACTCTGTGCTTCACTGGTGGTTTGTAGAGGTGATATAGAGGCTTGTTGATAATCATGTTCTGTTGATTACCAAGAAGGCAGAGATAAAAGAGTTTGTAGAATGAGTGAAATACATTTTGCTTGGACATAAATCATGGTTGGTTGCAGACTGGTTGGAGACTTTGTTTGGCCAAAAATAGGCCTAATTGGGTGTAATTTTCTCCCTTTTTTAGGCTGGTAAGTATTCTATTATTTTCAATTATTTAGCACTTTTACCTAGATGAAAAAAAAATAAAGCTGACTACCATACAGATTCTTTAATTGGGAGAGACTTATTGTCAATAAAAACCACTTAAAACAAAACAATAAAATTCCAACAATCTCATGTGACATGAATAAACCTAGGAATGACCCATTTCTCAAGTCAGTTTGAGTATGCCGTGTATGCTTTGACAAAGACAACAACAACTACATGGGGGGGGGGGGACTGTACTTCAGTATACGTAGTGTGCACCAGGTGTTTGTGTTTAGAAAGGGGAGGGGGTGGTGACAGATGCAAGGGGAAGAGAGAGTGAAGAAGGATTGGAAAAAAAAATGGATTACACAGGGTTAGGATGGGCAGCTGTGGAGAGCAGGGGTTGGGGAAGTGTTGTTGCTTTTTTCATGTTGACAACCCACATTAATTCTGTTTTGCTGTAGGGCCTATGTAAAATTGTGGGTTTTTTTTTTTCCATTTAAATCATTAATTTTTTGATGGCTGGAATGCCAATATGCGTTACATATCCTAAAGTTTTAATTTTTGTTTCTAATGAATTACATCTGTAGTCCCCAAATAACATTACCCAAAACGTGTGTCAGAGACAATGTTAGTCAACAGCTGGATGTTTACTTTTTATGTTTGAATGTGGAAGAATAAAGATTATTGAAAAAAGTAGGCCTATGTGTGTGTGCATGTGTGTGTGAGTGAGTGTAAAATTGCACTCTGAAAAACACAATTATCCACCATCAACCTGGCATGGCTATAGCAAGAGTATCAGGCGGAAAGATATAAACATTTACCCACTGGATAGGTCCCTAGGTCTATATGTATCGGAATCATTTCAGGGAGATGGAAATAATCAAACCCACCACTTCCAGATCACTTCAAAAGATATACAGTGTATACCATATAGCTAGCTACGATTCCTTCTAGTATTCATAACATTTGAGTGTTGAAATGAATGGTAAAATTATGGGTAGTGTATTGTTTTGGTGCAATTTTATAAATGCTTTCATTATTTCTCTTTGCATCATTTCTATATCACACATTCTATACTACACACATACACACACACACTTTTTTTTTTGATAATTCTTTATTTGAATTTCGTTTAATTTGACATCACAGAAACAGAAATGTTCACAGAAACAAAAAACATCACACAAAGACAAAACTGCATTATACACAAACATTGTACAAAATGTATTACGTCAATCTTACACTATGTAAGGACAAAATGCAGTAACACCAACATTGTGCAAAATAATTTCAAACTTACATTGTAACTCTTTTAACCAAGGAAACGAAATCCACTTTTTGGGCTTTTTAAGCTTTTTAACAACACATCTATTCTCGCAAAACTCAAAACGGGGCATATTTCATTGCTTCTCAAAAGAAAACACAAACACACACACACACACACACACACACACACACACACACACACAAAGAGTTGCATTCAAACTTTTTCATAATTAATATGTTCAATATACCGGTACATAAAAATATAGATGGAAATTGACCCTATATAGCTTCCACCTCACATGGTTCTTGGTTGGATTTAAGAAAATGTGCTCTTGTTTGCTCAAAACAGTTTTTCTTTTTTATTTAATTCAGAATTTCCTACAATAATGATATGCATATCTATTTTAATTCTCTAATTTGTAACTATTGGTTATGGTTGTTTGATCTTGATTATTATTGTTATTATTATCTTTTTGCCTGCATGACGTGTGTCTACACAAATATTTTTAATGTTCTTTGACAGTCGTGTAAATAGGCCCACATGTATGTGGATGTTATTGGTGTTGCGTAGATACTTTTGTTATATTTTCAATATACATCAGAGATGTCAAGTTCAAAAATCTTTTATGAGTGAGATTTTAACAAAGAGATTATATCTCTTTGGATTTTCATGACTCGGCGTCTCGGCGCTCGCGCGCATGCGCGCGCGAACGAGGGGGATGTCCCCTCTCCCATGGTATAGGGAGCTTTTTTGATTATGAGCACTTAATGATGCGATCTGGTGCATACTTAAGTGACTATTTTTTACTAATTTTGAAAGACAAAAGGGAAATATACCTTCAATTGCAACTATATCCTTTGAGCTGTGCTCCTCATTTTTAGCCCACAGACTTCACCCGGCCGATGCGTGAGAAAAATGGGTGTCATGCGTGAGATCGTGAGACAGACCCTAAATGCTTGAGTCTCACGCAGAATGCGTGAGACTTGGTAGCTTTGTAATGGGTCTATAGGGCAATTACCCCCTGGGCAATTACCCCGCACCCTTTCCCTGGCCCTAATCCTAATCCTAATCCTGAACCTAACCCTAACCCTATTCCAAGCTCCTAACCCTAAACCTAACCCTAACCTTACTCTAACCTTACCACTAACCAGTATTTGGCCGGGGGGTAATTGCCCTCTGGGAGTAATTGCCCGGATACGCTTTGTAATACATGTACTGGTATCCTGGATTTGAAAAAGAAACCCACGAAAATGTTGTTCCCAATGTCACATCGGAATGTCAATGAATGACAAAGATCACTTCACTATAGCACATACTGGCCTGGTACCCAAATTAAATACCCGCCTTTGGGCCTGCTCACTCGAGTCCGTCAAGATCATTACGCTTAGCATTATTGATACAATTGACTTTGATTCTCTCCTTTCTGAATCTTTAATCATTTGTTTCTATCCTTTCAAAAAAAAATTTTCATGTTCCTGTATATAATCTTCATATTTCTCAAATATCCTAACAAAATGTGCACTATATTTTACTTTGTGGATGTACATTGCGAATGAATGTGTGAATACGTCGTTCACACCATCACACGTGCACGCACTCCCGCGAATGCCTGTTCGAATTGTACCCCTTCACCTCTTGCCTTTCAGCCGTGAACATTCGGGTGAGAGTTGTCCTCACGTTCCGCTGACTTGTGGGATTGTGTACGCGGTACGAGTATGTACGTAAGCTGAATTCGATGAGTGCGAGTGCAGCTATCACTTTATCAGTATCAGGACGGACCAGCTGAGCTGGAAACTCTGACCAAAGACCAAGTTATTTTCCTTCCACCTGTCCCTAAAACGCCAACCTAGACAAGAAACATAAGATGGCAGCTCAAGAACTTGGTGAGTCGCACTTTGGAGAGCATAAATGCGAAACCACATTGCCAAATAAATATCACCGCAAATTTTGCCAATGCATGGCCATGGGAATGAACCAGTCAGTCGGCATCATCTTCATCTCTAACACTCAACAGTTAGACTCTGCTTTGCGTTGTTTGTACAACGTCAATGATGACATGTAAATTTAACCTATGTTACAGACTACAGCTACAGTATTTGTACAGAAGGCCTATTAACCTTGTTAGTTGTTGTTTTTTAGTGATGTAGTAGGGTTGGGGGTACCACGTATCGACACCCTAAGGATCTGTAGCTTGTTTATTCTAAAAATATAATACAAATCCGCCTAATTCTTACCTCAAATATGCCATAAATACTGCAGTTTTGAATGTCGTGACCGTCTCGTTGATTATGAATCTCCGTTTTAAAATAGCGCAATTTTAGTGCGTGCGTTCCGTTTTCTTCGCGCAGCTAAAAAGGGAACCTTGCGATCGACACCCCCTCTCCTCCATAGGTATACACGTGAATTTCACAGCATAGGTATACACGTGAATTTCACAGGCCATAGGTAATACACGTGAATTTCACAGCCATGCGTCGTTACTGATCGGATGTGTAATTTTTAGCTTGGTTTGTTTGAGTTTGATTTTCGTTTCTTCGTTTTTATTGTTTTTATAGCTAATGACACTTAATCCCGCGCGTACTTTTTTGTTCTATACGCAAACAGCCATGATACGCAGGGTGTCGATGGGAAGGTGCCCTGTCGATAGGTGGTGCCCCAACCATACTGTAAGTGTAACAGGTCTACATCATACATGATGACGGATGTCTTTGTGTGATTGTGAGTCCTCATCAAAATCAAATGTGTGGAAAATGAATCAGTTGTTGCTGTGTGTGTCTGGTGATATGCCAAGACACAATTCTGACTTCGTAATATTATGATAATGATGTGTGAAGAAGAAGAAGAAGGAGGAGAGGGAGCGCTAACAGTCAGGAGGAGGTAAATGGTGTTGAAGAAGAACAGGAGGAGGAGAAGGAGGATGAGGAGATTAATACTAATCAGTCCGGGAAACCCGCTCATGAGGACTGCTCCCCCGTACGAGGACTGCCCCGCCTCATGAGGACCCCCTGTACGCCTCATGAGGCCCCCGGGGGAGGGCCTCAAGAGGCCCCCTATTCACTTCTTATTCATCTCACATCTGATGTACAAATTGCATGGGCGTCACCAGGGGGGGTGCGTTGGGTGCGAACGCACCCCCCTTCAGATCCTCTTTAAAAAAAAAAAAAAATCAGTCTGCGAGCGACCTCAACGCCGGACGCTAAATAGTTATTCTTTTCTATTTTTTTTTTTTTTATATTTTGCACCAGGGACACACACACACACACAAAAAAAATCGTCGCCAAAAACAATAATACACACACACAAACAAACACGCACAATAATCCAGCTCGTATAGTTCCACTTTGCGCATGAGCAGAAAAAGGTCATTTGCATTTTGTACCAAGAGGCACGTTGGCTTTTAAATTCACTGAGATAAGCATCTGTCATATAATGATTATTCATGTCATCCTTGTTTAATGTTGTTTGCCAGTACATCCACCTGACAGCAAACTTGGTATTTGGCAATATGAATACAACATTTTTTTTTTTAATGCATTCAAAGCAAAACAATGAAATAGATGCTTGCCCGATGGTTGATTGACGGACCATTCTGGTTACCTGGTCTATGCAAGTTCATTTATTATTTGAACACGAATTCCATGAATATTGTTACGTCTGGTAAGCTTCCCGGTACGAATAATGTCTCTTTGAAAACGATTAAAGTGCCTAACCAATTGAGAAAAAAGAAAGGTCATTTGTACCAACGTGCCCATGAGCTAATTAGGAACTGGCTTATGAGTTTAGGGGATGCTCTAAAGTGCAGATTTTGGACATCCTTTCCCCGCTTGGTCACTTCGACGCCACCTCGCTGGTCATACCTCCCCCAGTCATGAACATATAAACCCACACCCTTGACTACCAGTGGCGGATCCAGGGGGAGGGGCGCACCGGGTGTCCCCCCCCCCCCCCCTTTAATTTCCAAAGCGAAAAAAAAATAATAGAGCTTCAAACGGCAGTTTTTGGACAGTAAAATGTCAAAATTTTCAAGCTCGCTCGCTCCTCTCGCTCGCATTTAGCCGTAATGCCATTCTCCTGAAGTTGCTGCCAGTAATTGCCGGCAGTTCCGCCTGGTGCGCCCGCCCCCCCCCCCCTTAATTTCCAAAGCGAAAAAATATAGCTACAAACGGCAGTTTGGGGACTGTAAAATGTCAAAATTTTCAAGCTCGCTCGCTCCGTTCGCTCGCATTTAATCTTTATGCCATTCATCTGATGTTGCTGCCAGTATTTGCCTGCAGTTGCGCCCGGTGCGCCCCCCCCATCCCCTTAATTTCCAAAGCGAAAAAATATGGCTAAGAACGGCAGTTTTTGGACTGTAAAATGTACAATTTTCAAGCTCGCTCTCTTCGCTCGCTCGCATTTAATCGTTATGCAATTCACCTGATGTTGCTGAAAGTAATTGCCAGCAGTTCCGCCCGGTGCCCCTTCCCCCCCCCCCTTAATTTCCAAAGCGAAAAGATATGGATAAGAACGGCAGTTTTTGGACTGTAAAATGTAAAATTTTCAAGATCGCTCGTTCCGCTCGCTCGAACGTAATCATTATGCTCTCCTGATATTGCTGCCAGTATTTGTCAGCAGTTGCGCCCGATGCGCCCCCTTAAATTCTAAAGCGAAGTAATATAGCTACAAACGGCAGTTTGTTTGCTTTTTACTGTAAAATGTCAACATTTTCAAGCTCGCTCGCTCGCTCGCTCGCATTTAATTGTTACGCAATTCTCCTGATGTTGCTGCCAGTAATTGCCGGCAGTTGTGCCCGATGCGCCCCCCCCCCTCCTTTATTTCCAAATCGAAAAAATATGGCTCCAAATGGCAGTTTTGGGACTTTAAAGTGTCAAAATTTTCAAGCTCGCTCTCTTCGCTCGCTCGCATTTATAAGTTGTTATGCCATTCACCTGATGTTGCTGCCAGTAATTGCCAGCAGTTGCGCCCGGTGCGCCCCCCCCCTTAATTTCCAAAGCAAAAAAATATGGCTACAAACGGCAGTTTTTGGTCTGTAAAATGTCAAAATTTTCAAGCTTGCTCACTCGCTCGCTCGCATTCAATTGTTATGCAATTCTCCTTATGTTGCTGCCAGTAATTACCGGCAGTTGCGCCCGTTGCACCCCCACCCCTTCTTTATTTCCAAAGCGAAAAAATATGGCTCTAAATGGCAGTTTTTGGACTGTAAAATGTCAAAATTTTCAATCTCGCTCTCTTTGCTCGCTCGCACTTAATCATTATGCCATTCATCTGATGTTGCTGCCAGTAATTGCCAGCAGTTGCGCCCGGTGCGCCCCCCACCCCCTTAATTTACAAAGCAAAAAAATATGGCTACAAACGGCAGTTTTTGGACTGTAAAATGTCAAAATTTTCAAGCTCGCTCGCTCCACTCGCTCGCATGTAGTCGTTATGCCATTCTCCTGATATCGCTGCCAGTAATTTGTCGTTTCACACCGTCATTCCATAATCCATTTATAGGGGGTACAACCCCCTCCGGCACTTCCACACCCTCCCCCCACCCTTGCTCGCTCCCTCGCATACTACCCCCCCCCCCCCCCCAAGATGAATTCCTAGCTACGCCGGTGCCCTTTCCCCGCTTGGTTTCCCTCAAAAAACAGTAAAAGTCTCTAGGGATTTAGAGCTTCCTATATTCCAAATATCTGTCCAAAAAATCTCGTAAACATTTAGTGTCAAAACGCACCCCCCTTGAAAAAAAGCTGGTGACGCCCCTGAATTGTCGCAACTTTGCACAGTGATTTTTTGTTACACACACATGTCCATATCCATGATGAAAAGAAGAAAAAATCTCGTCTATTTTTTTCTTCAAAAATCGAGTTTTATTCAACCGATGCAGAGCACCCATCAAAACACGGGCGCCAGCTTGTTCGCACAATGCAAGACTGCTGCACCTAGCGGCCTGATCTGACTAAATATTTTTCAGTGCTTTTTTCTGCGGCTCTCACCTCTCCGCGCGAGAATCAGCATTGTGAAGCCAAATTCGTAGCGAGAAAAATAAAATCAGTACTAACCTGATCTTGTGCATATTGATATTCCGAATTACTATTCCACACCGATAGAGTAGGTGGGTACTCCAGTTTCTCAGCAAACTAATCACTTTGTAGGTATGACGAGTTCACTTCCTTCGTCAATTGCGCGCCGTCCGCTAACCTTTGGCCAGTTTTGGCGGTTTCCTGGAATCATCCCGTGGTGCGACGTCACATCACATCACGCATCCAGCACATCAGACAGCGCGCAAGCTGAGAGATTTTCAGAGTGAGCTTGCGCACGCACCAGGGGATGCATGCAGTATCCTTCGGTGCATGCGCAAGCTCGCTCTGAAAATCTCACAGCTTGCGCGCTGTCTGTATGTGCTAATGGGGATTCCAGAAAAAGCGCTCAAAGTTTAGCGGACGGCGGAATTGACGAAGAAAGTGAACCCATCATACTTACAAAGTGATTAGTTTGCTAAGAAACTGGAGTACCCACCTACTCTATCAGTGTGGAATAGTAATTTGGAATATATGCACAAGATCAAGTTAGTACTGATTTTATTTTTCTCGCCACAAATTTGTGTAAAAAGATGTCCGACTTCAGCTTCACGATGCTGATTCGCGCGCGGAGAGGTGAGAGCCGCAGAAAAAAAGCACCAAAAATATTTAGTCGGATCAGGCCGCTACAATGTAGGTGTGGCAGTCTTGTATTGTGCGAACACGCTGGCGCCGGTGTTTTGATGGGCGCTCTGCATCGGTTGATTTAAACTCGATTTTTGAAGAAAAAAACAGACAGGATTTTTTTCTTCTTTTCATCATGGATAGTGGGCATGTGTGTGTAACAAAAAAATCACAGTGCAAAGTTACGACAATTTATACGTCAGATGTGAGATGAATAAGAAGTGAATAGGGGGCCTCTTGAGGCCCTCCCCTGGGGGCCTCATGAGGTGTACGGGGGGTCCTCATGAGGCGGGGCAGTCCTCGTACGGGGGAGCAGTCCTCGTGAGCGGGTTTCCCGGACTGTAATAGAGCTAGAGGAGGACGTTAAGTTTTAAATGTTACTCTGACTACGTATAGGCTGACTACATATAGTACATGTAGGCACTGATCATGCATGAAGGCTTTTTAGGGTTTTTACTCTAGATCTATAGCTCTCTGAACTTCTTCCTATCAAATTGGCCTTGTTTATTCAATGCTGATGCAGACATTATATGACCACAAGTAGTAACGTACGAGAAAATGCTCATACTGGTAAATTGAATGTAGGCCTACTGCTGTAACTGCTATAACGGCGAACGCCCGAAGTGGAGATCACTGTTAATTTGTGCTCTACTCATATTGCAGGGACGCATCTATCTTATTTAGAATGCACCACAAATGTAATTGATTACACTTAAAGCTACTATAATGCTACTAATAAATACTGTTCCTAGATAGCTGGCTTGCAAGAAGACATTCCATGGATACTCTTTTGCCCAGATTTGTGTACGCAATTATGCGACTAAGACCCTGTTTACAGTGCGAGGCTCGGCCCAGCCCCGCTTCAGAGTAAACGCGCAAAAGGCCAAATGCGAGGCCCAAATTGGCCTCGCATTTGGCCTCTCTCTGGAGGTGGTCTCGGCCGCGGCCGAGTCCGGCCTTTTCTCAGTGTAAATGTAAACTGGGCCAAATGTGCAGCGAATTTTAGTCTGGCTTCCAAACCCTCTGCCTGTACTATTTCGCTGTTCAGGATATTAACCCCCTCAATGTCGAAAACTAGTATAGTTTAAGGTGGTTTTGTCCTGCAAAGAATTTTTTCCTTCGGCAAAGGCCTTTGCCCGAACGGCGACTTCGTTGCCATGGAATTCATTTGGCAAAGGGTCTGAAAACCAGACAATACCAAATTGCATTTGTTTACAAGCAGAGCGCCACTACGACAACATATTGAAAGGTTTCAATCAAAAGCGCGGCTGAGACCGACAGTGTAAACGGACAAAATTGCGGGGCCTGGCCTTGCAATTGAGGCTGGGCTCGGCCGCGGCTCGGCCCAGCCCCGTACTGTAAACGGGGTCTAAAACCTTTCCCAAGCTGACAGCTGTAGTGCAATTACACTCCAAGTGGTGGGCTTGAATGCACGAGTAGGAAGGTGTTCTCAATAGGAGAAGAAACAAGAATCTTTCCTTACCCATGCTCCATTCGTGTTCTAGCATCACAAGTTTTGATAAATTTCTTTGACAAAAGACAGCCTTCTGTTCACAATGTATGCATTTTGATACTCACCTATCCAAACAAGCCCAGCAAGCAGCTATTGGGTGTTCCCTTCATTATTTTTGGCTGCAATTATTTAGTGTGAAGAGAATAGGGCACATGAACAGAAATGAGGAAACAAAGTACTTCTTTAACTGTTTAAAAAAAATAATAAAATGAAAATAAAATTACTCAAGTATGCAGTGAAAGCACACATTAGCCAATTGCTTCATTTGACAGAGTTAGCATTCAAGCTGGCAAACAAAAATTATGCACAAATGTGCATAAGATGGTTATTCACAGGTTATATGTTATCTTTTTCTGACATATACTCTCGTTGTTGTCAGCACTAGGATATCTTAAAGCGAAAAGATTTGAAGGAAAACAGGAAAGATTTGTTCTGTACCATCCTACTACCAAGTTCCATACTAGTTAGGTAGGTAAATAGATAGATAGATTGATAGATATTCATTTATTTCATCAAAAGAAGAAGTGATCCATGTATAGCAGCCCTGGGCCCGAGACAACACAATACAATGCTTCTTCGCAATAAACAAAAAAACCAAAACTGCTACAGGATTTCAACATTTCCTCTTATAATACAATTTGATTTTTTAGCTCACCTGAGCCAAAGGCTCAAGTGAGCTATTGCGATCGCCCTTCGTAAACTTTTTACATTTTCATCGTCTTCTTGAAAACCCCAAAACCGATTTTCATCAAACTTGGCAAGTAGCATCCCTAGGGGGTTAGGAACTCAATTTGTTAAAATGGGCACCATACCCCACCCAGGGGCCCCCAGGGGGCCCAAACCCCCCAAAATTAAGGAATCTGTAAAAATCTTCTTCTCTAGAACCAGAAGTGATAGAGCTAAGTTAATACTATGAGTTAGTACATTGATGACTGTAGTTTCACGTTTGTTCATGGCAGAATAAGGGGTGCCCCCCTTGGGACCCAGGGGAGGGGGTTGAGGAGGGGTCCTAATGGGGCCTAAATTTTACATTTTTATCGTCTTCTTGAGAACCCCATGACCCATTTTCACCAAACTTGGCAGGTAGCATCCCTAGGGGGTTAAGATCTCAATTTGTTAAAATGGGCACCATGCCCCACCCAGAGGGGCCCCCCAGGGTGACCCAAACCAGCAAAATAAAGGGATCTTTAAAAATCTTCTCTAGAATCAGAAGTTATAGAGCTAAGATAATACTATGAGTGAGTACATTAATGACTGTAGTGTCAAGTTTGTTCATAGGAGATCCAGGGGTGCCCCTCTTGGGGGCAGGGGGGGGGGGGGGGTTGATTGGGAAGGTCCAAATGGGGGCCTGAATTGTGCATTTTCATCTTCTTCCTGAAAACCTCACGATGGATTTTCGTCAAAATTGGCAGGCAGCATCCCTAGGGGGTCAGGATCTCAATTTATCAAAATGGGCACCATGCCCCTCCCAGAAGGCCCCAGGGGGCCCTAATCCCCCCACTTTAAGGAATCTTTAAAAATTTGGGCCCTTATTGTACATTTTCATCTCTACTTGAGAATGCCTGGGTCAAATTTTGGTAGAGCTGTGAATAATTTAGATTAGTGGCTGCGTGAAAGGTGAACTTGCGATACTTGGGTAAGCACTAGACCCGCGGGTCTCTTGTTTTTCTGTCTGACCATCATGTAAACTACACTGTACTTCTTGAAATGCTCATTTCATTCCATGTTTCGTCCATCCCCATACTATGTGACATTCAAGCAATCCTGAGTGTGTTCAACAAGGAGGGGCTCATCGACTTTGCCACCCAGCTGCATCGTCTGGGTCTGCAGCTCATCGCCTCGGGGGGAACGTCAAAGGCCATCAAGGCAGCAGGAATTCCAGTCAAGTATGTACAGTTCATGCTTTTAATCAGTCTGCTTTAAATTATAGACTAGAGAGAAGTAATTATTGTGGTAAATTATCTTAGACCATCATCCCTTGTGCGCACATCAAGAGATAACTTAAATTCATGCCACGGATCAAGCTTATCAAATTATCAGTGGATGATGAGTTTACCTGATCTTGGATGTTGTGAATGTGATAGCAAAAGAATTCCGGAAGAATCTATCATTTGGGGAAGTGTCCAGCTTGCGAGTGTTTTAGAAAGTATGTCATGATGCTACTCAACCACACAGACCAGCTTCGATCATACTTTTACTGATATATACTTATTGTATATTTGATTACACCCCTACTGTAAATTTTAGCTTCTTGTTAGTCCTCCATTCCCTCTGTGATTTTGTATTCTTGCTATGGAAGGCATGTGTCTGGAATGAATGTTAAGCAAGGAGTTGATGCGAGGGTTGTTTGTAGAGTGCTACCAAAGCATGATGGCATAGCCATTCATTGCCCTAGAAACCGATTCTAAGCAATCTCATGTGGCCCAAGTGTTTCTATGCTTGCACCTGGTTCCAAACCAAGCTATAACAAAAGACTGTGACATCATCACTTCGATGCTCTATTTTATTCCGACAGGGATGTGAGTGACATCACGGGTGTGGCTGAGATGCTTGGGGGAAGAGTGAAGACACTTCATCCAGCTGTCCATGGAGGTGATTCACTCATTTTCGTTGACCCACTGAGGACAACCTGATTTTGCTGTAACAGGTGTCACATACATGTAGACACATGCCCGAGTATACTCAGGACTAGTTTTCAAGGGGTTAAACCCTGACTCTCTCTTTGCAACAATTTATGGATGTGATAAATTTGTTCAGCATGTACAATTATACAACCTGGGCCTTCAATGTCTGTTTCAGCAACCACCAATCTTACAAAAGAAAAAAAACAAGTGTGATCCCCATTGCCCTGATTTACTGGTCTGAAGTTATACAGTACTCAGTGTGTACAGATAACATACAGTGTACTTTTCCAGTTCACGTTTTGTCTTTCCCCTGAGGAAACAGACTTGCTAACCATGTAACCAATTTTGATATGCATGCTCAAATGTGGGCTTTAGTGTTCAGTCATTGTACTTTTTATTTCACAGTATGTGATAATTTACAGATTAAATGCATTATGTAATAGTATTTGAGGAATATTCCTGTGATAAATGAGGAATAGGGAAATGTAATGATATTTGGCAAAATAGCAGGAATAAACACCAATATGTTCAGAATATTATGACACCCAGGAGATCTTGGCAAATTTTTAGAAAGTGCATACTTGCCCACAGGGTTCTTGAAACAAGCTTGGGAAGCTTCTTTTATATATTCTAAGCTTTCTGTGCTCTTCCTGTAATACTAAGTTTGGGAAATTGTTACATCACTATCAATTCAAGTCAGCACAGACAATACTCTCCAACTCATTCGTTTTAATGTATGGAAGTATTATTTATGCCTTATTTTATTGTTCTTTAAAAGGAATTCTTGCCAGGAAAACTGAGGAAGATGGCGAAGATTTGAAGAGGAACAGCTACCAATACATCAGGTAGTCATGTGTTTGAATGTTTTGATGTGATTAAAATGTTTGCTTCTTATCGTCTGAAAAGATGACTGAACGTAATTCCAGAATCCATACGTTTCATTTGGCTGTTCATCTATTATTTCCTTTACCTTCCCTTCCCCTTGTAAACAGGGTGCTACTTTTATGGACAGATTTCAATGTGAAGTTTCAACTCTTGTAATAATGAAAATGCTCACAGCTGACTGATTTTTAAATTTGATTTTTTTATGTTTACCATTGAGAGTAGTGATTTAAAAAATGTTCAAGATATCACATTTGATGCATATATGTAGGTCAGTTGTATCACAAAACAACCTACCACATAAGAATTTTGCAATAAAACCTAAAATATAAGGAGATATCACTATTTTTCTCAAGAAACCGTAACTGTAGACGGTTTAGTCTGGAAACATTTTTATTATAACCATTGTTCACGTTTTGTATATTTAACAATACTTATCATTGAGTATACTAATTCAAAATTTTACATTGGTTGTTTCTATCCCTAACTCATATTCTAGAACTATTTTGAAGCACTATTGCTGGGTTTTTATTTCATGTGCAAATGGTAAATTATGCCTTTAAGCAGCTACTATGGTGGCTTCAAGCACCACTGGTTGTGGTTGTAAGAACTACATTGAACAACTTGCTACTGTATGTATGTATGTATGTATGTATGTATGTATGTATGCATGTAGTCAGTTTCTGAGTGGATGTTTTCAGGAGCCCTCTCTCTCTCTCAGATGTAGCTGCCTCATACTTTCTTTGTATGTTTGTTTTTTATTATCTCAGAGTTGTGGCCTGCAACCTTTACCCATTTGAGCAGACCATCGCCAAGCCTGACGTAGCTGTGGCAGATGCTGTGGAGAACATAGACATTGGTAAGAGGAGACAATCAGTTGTCATAATCCCACAGTCACAGCACTTTCAATTCCTCTTTACTGGCACATGAGCTGCATTTTTTTTAAGTGGAAAATTCAGTGGAACTTGTAGAAAAGGACCTCAGCTTTTGAGGAAAACCACACTGTAAATGTCATACAATGAATAATCAAACTTTGCATTTATATGTTCTGAGAAAGTTTGCACAGTAATAGCAGTGAGGAAGGGGGTTTGCGATATCACCATCATAGTGTCACTGCAAACCTCTCTTCATCAAATTTCGCATTGTTGTCATCAAAATCAAGACCCACCATTAATTCAAATAACGGGTGTAATTGATGTTAGATAGGATATATATGTTTATAAATGGAGTAAAGCAGTGATGAAAAAGCCCTTATATATGTGATGGCCCCCACCCCATAAGATATTGCAGCAGATGCTGACAATTCTCAAAGACTTTTATTGGCTGGGTTAATCTTACACATGATGGTTGCTGATATCAAATCATTCCTTCATGCATTCACACTGTTTTTGTGGGCATTTATGTGTTTAATGGTCACAAACAAGAAGACAATATATTTTCTACTATCTTGATGACCTCCCTTTGCCAATAACAGGTGGTGTCACCCTTCTGAGGGCTGCGGCCAAGAACCACGCCCGGGTCACGGTGGTGTGTGACCCCTCTGACTACTCACAGTAAGATGCCCTGATTCTAGGATGCAGCAATTTGATTTTGACTTGTGTGACAAATGGACTGCATACGTTTTATCATCTGACATGGAAATTCAGCTGAGCCTTGAGAACAAGCGCTTTCACCTTTCTGGTGATGGTGATCTGTAAAGCCCTTAATTTGGAAATTCAATTGAACTCAGAGAATGAGCACATTTACTGACAAGTGAGATGCACATTACTCAACTAGGATATTTCATTTCGCTATTAAATGGAACAATCCACCAGTTCACCCTATATTGATATTCTTTGTTTTTCCGCTCCTTCTTGGTTGCTTTTTGTTTGGTGGTGTAAGTCATTTGTAATTATTAAAACATTTTATGGAACAGAAAAAGGGAGCAACAGTCAAATTGCAACCAACTCTACAGAAGTCATCCAAAATGCTATAGACTCCATCTCTCTTCTTGGAGGGAGAAAGTATTTCTTTGCATAGTTAGTTTTACAAGTAGAGAATGACACTTGAGCACAAGAGATGACTTCAGTTTAGTCATTGAAATACTGTGGAATGACACCAAAGGGAGTTTGTATTAATGTTATATTTATTCTGAAACTGAGATTAATCCCCCCCCCCCCCTGTTTTGGGACTTTAAATCTTCCCGCTGGAATGTTTCAAACCTCTTTCACTTTCAAGATTTCCTTACCCTATGTGTCGACATCTTCACAACATATTTTTGCTTTTCTCTGTGACACCTCAGCATCATTCAGGAGATGATTGATAGACCTGATAATGACACAACCTTGGACACAAGGAAGACCCTGGCTGTGAAGGTAAGACTTAAGGGACATTTCTCTTCTTGTTTGTGTACATCTGTTTGCTGCAGCTTGACATATCTTCCATTTTGGTGTCGGCCAGTTGCATGCTATCGTACTGTAGTTTTCTAGACAGCCTTATAATAAACAGTCTTTTTCCATTTTGTGATGCTGTCATACACACACATACACACAAACACCCACATACAACAGTACACCTTCTTGGTGGAAATAAATGTTGACATGTTGATATATGGGCAAGTCCAAACTAATCGGCATGTTTCGCATGGGACATTTAAGAGACTTTCATTGTTAAAGAAAGAAAAAAGTCATGTAATAGGAGAAGAATTTGTATTAATTCTTTGTAGTCAGCAGTTTTAACGTATGACAGAAGGTGAAGAGTTTGTACTCCTTGCACTACCTCAGTTCTGAGGCCGTACAGCTCTGCATGTACTCTGCAAGGTTTATTACTAAGACTTCACCATCCCTTCTGTTATTTTAAGCAAGATGAGCTCACAAAGAAAAACCTCGCTCAAGTTACCCCAAACTTCTCTAAGAATGGTTTCTTCTTGCTGTCTTTATCGTTTCCATTTGCTCACTTCCTTTTGGCTTCTAAGTAGTCCCTCACTTTCACAGTATCCTCATTTCTGGATAGAACCTCAGGGCTATTTTTCTTTCCTTCATGAAGCATGTGTAGGACGTGCTGAATGCAAAAACATTCCCATTTTCACTTAACAACTAACAAAAGACTCATCTCCTCCAATTTTGTTGTGCTTTTCACACATGAGTGCCAATTTCTGCAGAGAATGCTCAAGTTCCTTTTCTTTTAGTCTTCAAATGACATAATATGTCAGTCTTAATGAGATTACCATATTAGCATGAGTCTCATTGATGGCGAGTTTTTGCTGCTGGCAGCTTTCAATTGATGAGACTCATTTTGTAGCTAATATCAGCTTTTTTTTTCTTTCTTTTTTCTCAGCAGCTTGGGCATTTAGCAATCTGAAATTGATCAGATCTTAAGTGAGCAATAATAAGATATGCATTAGCCAAAGGACACTGCTGTTAGTTTTGCATTGTGTCTTCTCATGCAGGCCTTCAACCACACAGCCACATACGACATGGCCATCTCCAATTACTTCCGGCAGCAGTACAGCGAGGGTGTGTCCAACCTGCCCCTGCGCTATGGAACCAACCCCCACCAGAAGCCGGCCCAGCTCTCCACCTTCCTGCCCAAGCTGCCCATGGAGGTGGTCAATGGGTCGCCGGGCTTCATCAACCTCTGCGACGCCTTCAATGCCTGGCAGCTGGTCAAGGAGCTGAAGGGCGCCCTCGGCATCCCGGCCGCCTCGTCCTTCAAGCATGTCAGTCCAGCAGGTCTGCAGATTCGAGAAATATTTTGAGGACCTTTATTTTCAAACTCTTTTTTTTTTTTTTTTTTTTGGTTTAGAGGAAAAATGCTTGTGTGTATTTTGTTGGGGGGGGGGGGCGGTGGGTGGCAGGCAGGAGGGGGTACATTTGCTGTAAACTAAAACCACATGCATGTGATGTGGGAATAAAAACAAAACTCTTTAGTTTTGGTTGCAAAATTCCTGTTTTTTTTTTAATTTGGAAACAAACGGAGCAAACTTGTCTCTTTGTCAGTTGAGTGTAAGTGCTTTGTAGCTGACAGTTGTGAATTTAGAATGTTTTACTTCTGTGTCTCTAACGATCACTGCTTTTTGCCTTTTTGTTAACATATCTAGCTCTAAAGCATTAATTTGTGCACTGAAATTTTATTGAGTTTGATTTTTGGTTAGGAGCGTAAAGTTATTGTTCATAATTTCCATTACGTGTCTTTAAATAAGGCTTAATGCTTTATTATGTGTATGTTGTATAATATAAGAATTAAAAGGCAGTCAAAACTTCTAACATTTCAAACGACATTCTCATGTACTTATGATATTCCTGCTGATGACAAATGCTGTATAGATCTTTTCTTGCATGCAAGGTTTTGTATGCCTTTGATGATTCAAATATTGGTCTTTAAAGGCGCATAGTCCCCCAGGTGTAGAGGGCGCTGTTGATGATACTGCCGATCACCGTTAGCATTGATACGAAGATTGCCGAAGTTGAGCTGTCATCAAGAGTAAAGCGCGTAGGTGTTGCTAGGTAGCGTTGCCTTCGTTGTCTTCTCTGCGCATCATGCAGTCTGTAGTAATGCCATGGTGAGTGCATATGTGCTTCTTATTATGACATCACAAAAGAAGTTTGCTAAAGGTGTCATCCCCCTCAGCCGAATCATTAGCCGGACGGTGATCGGACCACTGACTACAGTAGATCGCACTTCTTCAGTCTTGGGAAAATGGGTCACAGCGTAAGTGCTAAAGAGGAGTCGATAGCGTAGGTCTCTATAGGAAACTTGCGCCGTGCGCCCACGTGCGCATTTGACTAAACCACCGGGACCATGTGTCTTTAAATGACTTTTCTCTACGAAGACTGCAATGACAATAATTGTCCACCTCCTCTTGCTGCAGGTGCTGCGGTGGGGATTCCCCTGACACGGGAGGAAGCCAGGGTCTGCATGGTGGAGGACATGGTGGATCAGCTCACTCCACTGGCCATTGCGTATGCCAGGGCTAGAGGTCAGAGTTTAGCCAAGAGTTCACCCAGTGCTGAGAACACAGTATTGTTGTTTGATCATGAGCATTGTGATGCTATGAAAAAAACAAAAACAAAAACAAAAAGAAAAACAAAACAAACCCCCAAAACAAGAGCAGAAGATATGTTAAAAGCTGTAGCAAGTGCACTGCTACAGCAGTTGCTGAATTTCTATAGCCCACACAGTTATGTTATACATGAAGTGATAGCTAGGGTTCTGTTCAATACTATGCTCTGTCTCTTAGTGGAAGTATGACAGCTTATGAGTTATTTTTATCAGGTTTGCATGGCTCATGTGTACCTCGGTCTTATATTTTTTTTTAAGCTAACTGTTTTCCTGTACAGCCCTTATAATTCATGATTATGGCGTATCATTTGTCGCAAAAAGCAATCAGCATCAAGAGCTGTTGCAGAACACTACAGAGCTACAAGATCTTTACACTGTATATTGTCTGCAGAGAGTGATAAGAGCGTTAAGTTGCCACTAAAGCCATGTTCTAGGCACCTTAGCACCTTTCTCATTCTCAGCCAATGATATGATATTTATGAAAAAAAAAATGTTCTCATTGTAACATATTGCTGTGCAGATTATTGTTCCAGTTTCCATCAAAGCCCTAACATTAAATAAAGCGTAGTATTGTTTTCTGAACCAGTATTTTCTGTGCCTGTGGTTCGATCCTTCCAGGAGCTGATCGAATGTCTTCATTTGGCGACTTCATCGCTCTCTCAGATGTCTGTGACCTGCCAACCGCAAAGATCATCTCCAGAGAGGTAATCGTGTATGCCTGTTTTGATTGATTGATTGATTGATGGATGGATGGATGGATGGAGGGATGGATTTAATTGATTTGCAGTTATTTTTTCTTTGTGTTCACAAAAAAAAAAAAATACAACTTGATTACTGTGGCTATAACAATACAATAACATTTGTATTTTATGATGTAAATGAAGGTCTAAATATAAACTTTAGCAGGAAGATATGATACAAGCTAGAAATTGGAATAAAAGTGGGGGGACCTAAATTAAAAGCACAGCTCATATAGTCATATTACTTAGCCCCCCCCCCCCCCCCCCCCCAGGGAAAAAAAAGATAATAATAAAAATAAATAAATAAATAAAAATAAATAAATAAATAAATAAAAAAATTAGATGCATGACAAAGCATTTGCAAGGCATGTACCAAACATTTACTGTTGGCCTCGGTATTTATGCAGCTTTATGCTTAATGAAAGACTGCATTTTTTTGAATGTATTTTCCCCAGTGATTGATGCTCTAGGGAAGCCATTAAAAATGGTTGTTGTTTTTTTTTGTAAATGGGAACACATTCTGCAAACCATTTCCTCGATGCTAGAGATAAGACAACAAGCATGTGTGGCCTGTTATAATTAAACTATGAATAATTGACAAATGACCTTCTGAGACTGCAGTTATCAAACCTATATCGCATGGTTGTAAAGAATGGGTGCAGATAGGAAGCGTTTGTACAGAATTATCATGTTCGACCACCGGAAGACATGAATTTCATACATATTATTAATGCAGTCGTAGAGTTTCTTGTATTGATACATGTCTGACAGTGTCTTACCTTTCGAGGTCTTTCCGGTATCTCATGAGGGTCCTCGTCCATTTGATCTATCATCAGGTGTCTGACGGAATCATCGCCCCGGGTTATGATGCGGATGCTCTGGAAGTCCTCACTAAGAAGAAGGGAGGAAAATACTGTGTGCTCAAGGTGTGAAGGAAAAACTGCATTGCTGCCATAGATTGGTTTACTGTTAAATATGCTCAAATTTAAACAGCTTGTCGACAACTTCAATGGGAATGAAACCCCAGGGTTACATGTGGATTGAGTGAATGTAATAATATTAGTAATACAGGGAAATTTTGAGGAAAATTGGATCAAGAGTTATGAATTTCTACAATTTTGGTGCAGCCATCACTGGTATAGAAAACTGCAACATTTTAGAAACATATGGAAAACAATCTAGAAGTAGAATTAAGAGAATTCCATGAAATTTAATTTTTTAATGAAGAGTACACATTGCTGTTATTTGCTGCTGCCAGTGATCCCCCTGCCTTGTTAAAGAGGTAAAGTAAAGTGCATTTTCAGTATAATGCTAGAAAAGTGAAAATATGTTGAAATTTCTTTATTTTTCTAAACGAAATTTCACTGTGTTGTAGTCTTCTCATCCAGTGATGACTGCATTAAAACTTTAAAAAGTCATAATTTTTTAACAGATTGTCTGATTTTTCTCAAGCATTGCTCATGCCTTCTACTAGTATTGCTGCATTCCCTCAATTCACATACATCAGGGCTGCCAACTCTCACTCATTGAGAGTGAGACTCACTCATTTTGGTCCTTTCTCACTCTAAAACTTTATTATACCCCCGCCAAACGAAGTTTGAAGGGGGTATATAGGAATCAGCGGACGGTCGGGCGGGCGGTCGGTCGGGCGGTCGGTCCGTTGCAAATCTTGCGTCGCGAACTACTTCCTCAGTTTTCAACCGATTCCCATAAAACTTGGCACAGATGTGTGCCTTGGGTTGTAGATGTGCAAGACGTATTTTTTGACAGTACCCAAAAGTACGTTGCCATGGTAACGGCATATTATGGGCAAAAATGGGTACAAATCTTGCGTCGCGAACTCCTCCCACAGTTTTTGATCAATTTTTATGAAATTAGGTACAGATGTTCATCTGAATATGTTAATGTGCAAGACACATATTTCCGCAGTGGCAAAAAGTGCGTTGCCATGGTAACGGCATGTTATTGGTAAAATATAGGGCAAAATGCTTCATGGCAAAACTGCTTCATCAGTGTTCTTCCAATTCTCATGGAATTCATATTGAATGTTTGTCTTAGGATATAGGTCAGCATGACACATTTCTTGACAGTGACAAAAAGTATGTTGCCATGATAACAGCTCACATATTATGAGCCAAAATGATGGAAAATTTTGTGTTGCAAACTACTTCCTCAGTTTTTGCCCAATTTCCATGAAATTTGGTACAGATGTGTACCTTTGGTTGTAGATGTGCAAGACGCATTTTTCGACAGTACCCGAAAGTACGTTGCCATGGTAACGGCATATTAATGGCAGAAGATCAAGGAAAGATCTTGCGGATTTAACTACTTCCCCAGTTTTTTGACCAAAGCTTATGAAATGTTGTTTGGCGGGGGTATAACCAGTCGCTGTAGCGACATTTCTAGTTTCATTTGCATGCATTTCTATTGGTCTCACTCATTTTGACTCCTAAATTATAGCATCGGCCTGTGGGAGTCTCACTATCAACTAGTTTCCAGTGTTGGCAGCCCTGCATACATATTTGGGTTTCATTCTCCTGTGAGGTTATCCCCAAAACACCAAAAGCTTATCTGAGGCTTGTCCAACATAGGGACAGTTCAATAAGTAATACATACACATGCTATTCCGAAATATGGAAAGTAGGCATACCTATTTATAGAATCATTTACAATGTAAACGGAAAAGGTCATGACTTGGTTTTCAAGAGAGAGAAAAAAAAACTATCCAAGAGTTTTCATTAGGCACTTTGCAAGCAGGCATATTGGGTGCACTCTGTAGCTTACTAAAGTATCACTCTTAAAGAAACAAATGATATAATTATTTGGACTTTGTAAGTTCCTCGCAGCCTACCATGTAATTCCATGCAAGCTGATTATGGCCCAAGCACTTGATGCAAGACCTCATCAGTACTGAGGTTTACATGTCCTATTGCTTATGCTCTTTGTGTGTGTGTATGTGTGTGTGTGTGTGTGTGTGAGTGAGCGTGTTTCAGTTTGTACCCAAGAATATGTGGGGTATTCGGTGTCAAAGATGACTTGTAGATATCATATTCATTTGTCCCCAAGTATGTTTGTTTGTAATATTGCAGTTAGGCAGTTATGTGATATTTGGATGTGTGTGCTTGATCTATAAGAATTGTTAGGTGTAGCTTCAAAAAAAGTGTTTGTTCGACACATATGCAAGTGAGCAGACCAAGCAAAACTTTTTCTCCATCATGAATAGGATACAGTAAACCTTTCTTGAGTCAACCTCTCATAAGTTTGATAATTGCCTAAATCGAGGGTCTTTTCAAGTCCTCTTCTCTTTGTATTTCTATTGATTTTAATCCCTCGCGAGTCAAATTTCCTGTAAGTCAAAGCTATTTCTTCAGTCCGAATAGAATCAACCTAGGCAAGGTTGACTGTATTTCTGAATAATAATATATAAAAACCCAAGATATTTGTGGTAATATGACAAACAATTCATTTTCTATTGAAATTATCCAGAGAATGTAAATTGTCTTACATAAAGCAAAATCATGTGGGCTTTACTGACTTTCTCAAATGAATGCCCTGTCAGCATGTAAAACATACTCAATGCTATTGCATGGTCTTTTAAGAAGATTGGTGGAAACAGCTAGTCCATGTATTTAACCCTAATCAGGCTGGGGGGGGGGGGGGGGCGGAATCCGCCCCCCTCGACGTTTCGCGCAATATCTTTGCAACGCGATAAGCTCCCACCACGATGTTTCATGACTTTTTTCTTTCAAGTATCGCGCAACTTTTGAGACCCAAATTGTTGCGCCCGCGCGTACCGTTTTGACGCGATGCCTGTTCGAAAAAAATTTGTCAACCCCAAAATTGCTCCAAAACGTGATTTTGTGTGCAAATCCAATGCAAATTGTGTTTTTTCAATTAATTCACATAAAAATTCATATCTTCACTTAGAATGGCCGAAATTAATTTATTTTAGCATAATAATGCTTCGAAAAATGTCTGTGACAAATTTTGGCCAAAAAACAAACAAAAACAAAAGGTCAAAAAACAATGAAATACATAAGAAATTCAAAAAACAATAAAATACATAAGAAATTAATTTCGATACAGATTTCTTTTTATCCTATGTCTCAGAAGAATGATACAAGAAACATTTTTAAAAAGAAATTAGCTTAATTGGAGCATTAATAAGTGATTTAGAGCCCAAAACTGATTTTATGCATAAATTACAATAATTAATTAATATAAAATATAAGAAAAATTTTTCGGAGAAAGCAACCATACATTTTGATAGAATACGTCGCGGGCGTCGTGTGTGCCGATTTTCGGCGCGATCGCGCGTTCCATAGGCGAGATCTGAAGGGGGGGCGGAATCCGCCCCCCCGATATAGCATAGCGAAAATGCCCAGCCTGATTAGGGTTAAGAGCTTATGTGAATGACCTTTGACTCTAGATGGATCCTAGCTACGAGCCAGAGCCCATGGAGATGCGCACTCTGTACGGTATGCAGCTGACCCAGCTCAGGAACAACGCGAACATCACGAGGGCACTGTTCAGTAACTTGGTTACAGAGAAGGCTGTGGTGAGTCTTGGTTTCAGACAACGGGAAGAAAGGGGAATACGATCAGCAATGTCCTTTCCAATACTGATGCTATATTATACTACAGAATATCAGGGATTATCTTAGGAGTCATAAAACTTAAAACCTCCAGGCATTTAAGTTTAGATTTGGACAAAGAAGGGAAAACTCTACAAAGAGGGATGGATTGGATTGTTGGGTGTAGCTGTCTGAGCTGTAATCGTAAAGCTGTAGCCTGCATGTACCAGATTGTGTAGGGAAAATATTGGATACATAAAAGCACAGATGCATGATATTGCTGTCCAATCATACTAGCAAAGATATATGATTTTTTGCGACAGCAAAAAACAAACAAACTCTGAGTCTATACACCCATTCACAAGGTCAAAATGAGATGGAACGTGTGATAATTGTAAACTTTTGTGTGCAGATGTAGCTGATGTGTACTCCAGTATGTTTGTATTGTTTGTATGAATCCAGTGATGCTTTTAACTCCTTTTATGCTATCCTTGACACATACTTGTCCTTTTATGACAGTTTGCGTGGAGAGTTGATATTTCCATGCAGCCACTAATGCCACTGATGCCACTAATTTTCACTCTCTTTATGAGTTTATTCCACTGAATTGTGCTATTAAATCTTGTGTTTCACAGTTAAGTGAGGATGCGATGCGCGACCTCATCGTCGCCACGGTAGCCGTGAAGTACATCCAGTCCAACTCGGTGTGCTATGCCAAGAACGGCCAGGTGATTGGCACGGGGGCGGGGCAGCAGTCCCGTATTCACTGCGTGCGCCTGGCTGGAGACAAGGCCAATAATTGGTGAGTGATGCTGGGGTGTCACCTGACCATCTAGCTACCGACTATTAAAACAAATGGGGCAAAACAGTCGTTTTTGTCATTTGCATATGTTGAAAAAAACTCACACAGAACTCTGGTAGTTTATCAGTGAAACATTAACCGATTAAGCAATTATGTTATTTTTCCTGGACAATTTCAGGAAATATGATTATGGTTATATTCATAACAATTTCTACTACACCACCACTACGATGACTACTACTATCATCATCATCATCATCATCATCATCATCAATATCAATTCAAGATGATGATAATCATATTGCATATCGGTACATAAATGATCATATCAATGGTGAGATCTTTTGTTGTCCGTTCTTGTACTTTTATTTCAAACCTCATCTTGCAGTTTCATGGACTTGTCATGATAATGCAACTATAACAAAAGTAACAGTGACTGTTATTATGATTATGATATTCCAGACCATGCCATCATTAGCCTCCCCAGGCTGGGAAGTATGTCTCGTGAGAACCCCCGAGATGCTCAATAAGTTTTCAGCCAGTGTAAACGTGCTAATCCCTCAAGTGCCAGGTCTATTCGGGAGACATAGAATAAATTGTAGCACCTGCAAAAGACATATGCAAAAGATATCTGAACAGGCAAACAAGAAGACCTAGGATTCTTGGGGATTACCCAAATGATACAATCAGTCTTGTATACAGTACGATCTGCCAAGAACAGTAGGCATAAGTAGTGTGTGTGTACTAAGAAAACAGGCACGTAGCACTCTACCATGCTCTCACTAATATGAATATGGCACATTAAGGGTCAGCTGAGAACCTGTCTGACTCTGTTGTCTGTCCATAAGGTGGCTGCGACACCACTCCAAGGTCCAGGGGATGAAGTTCAAGCAGGGGGTGAAGAGAGCAGAGATGTCGAATGTCATCGATGTGTACGTCAATGGGACAGTGGGTGAGGTGAGACAATGTCTGCTCGAAGGATGGTGAAGGTGTCATTTCCAGAGATTCAAACTCTCCCGCTTTGAGACCATTTTCGCAAAGTGTTCCGCTTTCTCGCTTGAGTTTACATCTCTCCTGCTCCAGCTGTGTGTTCTCCTGCATAAGATGCATTTTTTCCAGCTTAAAATTCAGCTTTCTCCCACACAACTTTGGTTTTGTCATACACTACTCAAAAAAAGTTAAGGACCACTTTTTAATGTGTGTATACAATTTTCAAACCGGGTGTTGTATTTCTAGAAATACCCGAATATGGCTGTCTTGAATCTCCTCAAACACCCTGTAACAATTTCACACATGGGTGGTTTCAGTTGTTGCATGATGTCTCTCGCATTATTGCATATCCTGAAAAGTGGGCCCATTGTGAAGTGGTACAAATGTGTACAAATGTGTACGTTTTAAAAAGTGGTCCTTAACTTTTTTTGAGTAGTATATATACTCAAAAGCAAAGAAAAGATAGCACCAGAGAGCACAAATAACCCTAGACCCTGGTTGCAAGGGATATCGCGTTTCATGCCCATGATGTGCGCTAGGAGCACATAACATTGTGCGTATGTCCACGCAATCTGAATCTCCAGTTTGCTAAGGGATCCAGGCAGGAGAATGTCCAGTTTAAGAGGTGCTAGTGGTTTGGGTCTCAGCATTTTCTGTGGAGGATGCCTCAAAGGGAGTATGGTTTTTCAGAGTGTGGTAATTAATTCAACCAAGTCTCTCCGTTATCGCCCTTATTTATCTTTTCATGCCTCCGCCACGAAGTTTCGCCGGAGGCATTATGTTTTCGGGTTGCCCGTCCGTCCGTAATGAATTTTGTGGACAGCGTAACTAAAAACCCGTTCAAGGTATCCTAATGAGACTTGGTATGTATGTGCATGAGTAGACAAAGTTGTGCCTATCAACTTTTGGGTGCACATGCTCAAGGTCAAAGGTCAAAAGGTCACGGTCAAATGCTCAAAATTTCACTATTTCCCCCATATCTATGCAATGCCTGGAGGTTTTTTCTTGAAACTTGGTGTATACATGTAATACCAAATAAAGATTCTCCAGAGAGTTTCGAGTCATGAGGTCAAAGGTCAGAGGTCAAGTGAAAATGTTAAATTTCACTTTTTTCTGCATATCTTGGAAATGGTTCAAGCTATCTTCATGGAACTTAGTACATATGCATGTACTGACTAGCAGTGATTATCTAGGGAATGTGGGGGTCATGGGTCAAAGGTCAAGGTAAACTCCTCATAATTTCACTTTTTCCCTCATATTTAAATGCAATACTTGCCAGATTTTTCTTGAAACTTGATATATAGGCCTACATGTATAACCCAATAGAGATTCTCTGGGAAGTTTCTAGCCCAAAGGTCAAGTGAAAGTGCTAAATTTCATTTCTTTGTCCATATCTCGAAAGTGACTCAAGGTATCATCATGAAACTTAGTACATATCTATGCAGATGCATGTTCTACATGACAGTGATTCTCCTGGGAATTTTAGGGTCATAGGGTTAAAGGTCCAGGGTCAAAGGCCGAGTTAAAAGGCAAAAATTTTACTATTTGATAGTAAAATTACACTTTTTCTCCATACCTTGAAAGTTAATCAATGCATAGACTTATAAAAAAAAAAGAGTCAAAAGTGAAGTAAAAATCCTCAAATCCCCAAATACCTGTGCTCTTAGGCAGTATGGCCATCCATCCAATTAAACCTAGTTCAAGAAAAGTGAACATTCAACACATTGGTGACAAACCTGTCATTCTGATATTTTGCCAATTATGTGAAACTCATCACACATTGTCAAGACATTGTAGGAGAACCATGCATTAAGGCAGAGGCATACCAGTCGCCATAGCAACATTTCTAGGTGTTTTTTTTTGTATGACATGATTACAAAAGGGTTATTAATAGTAGAAACAGTGATATTCACTGCGCCGCTCCGTGTTGCAGCAGGAGTTTTTAAAATAAACAGTAAAATGTAGCAGTCAAAGATGATATCTTGCAGCTTTTTGTAATCTTTATTGAATGAACCTTGAGAAAAAAGAAAAGGGAGAAAGATGAATCTGGTAATTTTGTTCCCATTCTGCTGCAGTGCAGGCAGTTGTAATGATTAAAGGGATCATATAGTTTTGGTTGAGACCTAATTTCAGGTTTCTAACATTTTTTGATGAAATAATGAGAAACCTCTTATGAAATATGAAAGAGCATGTAATTCCATGAGGAATTCAACGTTTATTTGATGAAAATTGGTTTTCAAATGGATGAGACATCCAAACCAGAGCGATTCTAATAAGTGTGGGACCCACACTTTATTACGATCACTTTGTTTTACTTTGTTTTTGGATGTTTCAGTAATTCCAAACCTGATTTTCATCAAATAAACTTTGAATTCCTCTTAAAATGGTATGCTCTGTACTATTTCAAGAGTGTTTTCTTGGTATCTAGCAAAAAGTTAAAAGCCCAATTCTCATCTCCGCCAATACTGTACTATCCCTTAAAAAAACCAAAAAAAAAAAACAAGCCTTGTGAATAATTTTGTCAGTGTTGATTAAGATTTGTGTGTTTTCTTTTCCCACCCACTCTCAACAGGATATGAACCGTGAGACCTGGGAAGGTATGCTTGAAAACCCTCCAGCCATGCTGACTGAGGTAAGACATGGTTTAAGTGCTGATAGTACAGCAAGATAAGAGTGAAGCATACTTGACTGTGTTTTCCATTAATATTG
The DNA here is from genome assembly GCF_040938485.1 of Diadema antillarum. Taxonomy (NCBI): domain Eukaryota; kingdom Metazoa; phylum Echinodermata; class Echinoidea; order Diadematoida; family Diadematidae; genus Diadema; species Diadema antillarum. The sequence continues at coordinate 500,875 of NW_027271340.1, forward strand.
TTTGATGGTCAGTGCCTCAAAAGAAACAAAAAAGGTTTTCTGAAATGAAGTGAAGACAGAATGTGAAGTTTGTTTCTCGTAAAATTTTCTCTGACACAAAGTCTAGTGTAGTTGAAGTGTAGAGTGAATTGTCCTCATTTGTTGTTGTTGTTGAAATGTGCGATAAATAATACTTTAAATAGCAGTATTTGGCTAACGGGTGGAGCTGAGTGTGTCTTGTATGACCTTGTTTGATCTCATGTCATGATAACATAACAAAAGCGTGAGTGTGATGTTTATCTTGCAAGTTCTATCTTTTTGTTTCCCTGCTTCTCTTTTTGAAGTCTTTATTTGTTAGCATTTCTGGGAAATGGTGTTTCATAACTGTAAATTGCTATTCAAGTTACATATTCTGTGCCCTTCTTTCACAAATGAGACAACTCCACTAAATTTGGGAGAACATTGAAATAAAAATCTTATCTGATTATTTCTTTTTTGTTCGTGACATAGTGTTAAAAGATCTGTTATTTATTGCAATCATAATCAGATAAGGAAAGTAAGTGCTTATAGAAGTTTTTACCCGAGATGTTTTCAGCTACTGAAGTGATCTTTAGGCCATACTGCTAGGAGGCGATGCTTTTAAGAATACAGTGAAACCTTGCTATAATGAGGCTAGATACAGTGAGGTACCTGAAATAAGAAAGTTTTCCAGATCCTATTCCTTTTGTGTTATCCTTAATTTTATCTCGCGATAAAACAAAGTATGCAATGTAAGAAGGGAATTGTAGTGGTCCTAAGCAGCTCATTAGTACGAGAATCCCGTGTATTGTGTTGTCACCTGGTCCTAATCAGTTTACAGGCTGTCTTCTCAGATCTGAAACATCAGGGTTCCCAGCCCATCAGGGAAATCAGGGAAAATTATTTTACTTTTTTCCAGTCGGGGGAAAAGTCTGGGAATTTGATAAAAATGCCTCAAATCGGGGAAAAGTCAGGGAATTTTGATTGGCCCCAAAATCGAAAGTAGTCAGTAAAACTCGGTTATATTTTGTAGCATATCAAAACAACATCCATTTGATAAAACTGGGTGAAAATTGGATGTAAAACTGGAAATGAGTTGAAATAGTTATCATGGAAATTGATACTTCATCAGGGAAAAATTAGGGAAAAATCAGGGAATTTTGTTTTCTTGAAATGCTTGGAACCCTGAACATCTTTGTTAAACTTTAAACCACTTCTGTCTTGAAATTTCATAGACATCTGATGCACTTCAATTTCCATTGATAGTGACAGAGGTATTGAATCCATTGAACCTTCAATCATGCATACTCACTCTCCTTGTGTTTGTTTGCTTCCACCACAGGCTGAACGCAAAGAGTGGCTAGCACAATTGAGCGACGTTGCTTTGAGCTCAGACGCTTTCTTTCCTTTTCGGGACAACATAGACAGAGCTCGCCAGGTAAACTTACAACTCTTGATGGCTTTTTAATCTAAGTTTTGTGATTTAATGTTGTTATAGATTATTTAATTGATACTGGTGTTATAGATGTTACTGTGAACACTGAATGAATGTTTTGTCTGTATGACAATTAGGTTGCTCCTCGTACTGCCCAATACTTTATACTGATATATGCCTTTCTTTTCCACTTGCTTTGTGCAAATGTTCAAGCCAATAGTCTTATTTGAGTCCCAATCCTTGACTTTTTTCCCAGATGCATACAGCGAATAGACCTAAATTCTAGTTTCTAATCTGAACCTTGAGCTTAATACTGGTTTTGCTGTTGAATGTAAAATAGAATGTAGACTCCATAGAACTACACCTTATGGCTGAATGCAGACAACCTGGCACTTACCTTTTATCCCAGTCTTGTAAACACACTCGACTATGTGAGAGGTAGCTGACGAGGGAAATTTTAAGCTACCTTGTCTTTTAGCTCACCTGAGCGGAAGGCTCAAGTGAGCTTTTGCGTTCGCTCTTCGTCTGTCGTCCATAAACTTTTTACACTTTAATCTTCTTCTTGAAAACCCCATAGCTGATTTTTACCAAACTGGGCAGATACATGTATATTATCCCTAGGGGGATAGAATCTCAATTTGTTCAAATGGGCACCATGCCCCACTTGGGGGCCCCAGGGGGGACACCCCCCCCCCCCCCCCCCAAATAAGGAATTGAAAAAAATCTTCTCAATAAACCAGAAGTGATAAGCTAAGTTAATATGTATTATGAGTTAGTACATTGATGACTGTAGTTTCAAGCTTGTTCATGACGGAACCAGGGGTGCCCCCCCCCCCCTTCCCCGGGACCCAGCCAATAGAGTTTTGCATTCGCTCACACAAAAGCTCTCTTTGAGAAGATGAAAGCATTCCCCCTCGCTTGCTAGGTAGTGGAAGTTTCCATAACCAGCCCAGCAAGTTTTTGGAGGTACATGTACATACATGCACTAGTACACATTCATTGCGAGTATGCAATCGATCAATGTTGAACATTTAGTAGTTTGGAATCTTTATCATGCTGGTGACCAGCTCGGTACTTCAGCATGTGTCATAATGTTATGTTTAGAGCCTGTAGGCCTCATAAGTCGGCGAGTTTAATTCAAAATAGCAAAAAGAGGGAGATTGAAAAAAATACAAATTCTGATGGAAAAATACGAATTTTGGAGCTGCTGAGTACTAATTTGTGCTTGCAAAGGTTGGCAGCTCTGCCAGGGAAGGGTGGTGGGAGGAGTCCTAATGGGGGCCTAAATTGTAAATGTTCATCTACCTGGCAGGTAGCATCCCTAGGGGGATAGGATCTCAATTCCTTCAAATGGGCACGATGCCCCACCTTGGGGGGGGGGGGGGGGTTGAGCAGGGGTCATTCCCCCCCCCCCAAGTTAAGGAATCTTTAAAAAAATCTTCTTCTCTAGAACCAAAAGTGATAGAGCTAAGTCAATACTACGAGTGAGGATATTGGTAACTGTTTTTTCAAGTTTGTTCATGGCAGAATCAGGGGTCCCCCCCCCCCCCACCCTTGGGAGGGGGGTGGGATGGGTCCAAATGGAGACTGAAATTGTACATGTTCATATTCTTCTTGAAGACCCCTTGATGATTTTCACCAAACTTGGCAGGTAGCATGTCTAGGGGGTTAGAATCTCAAATGTTTAACTGGGCACCATGCTCCCCTTGAGGCCCCTAGGCCCCCCAGAGGTTATAAAGCAACTATAGTTAATACCATAAGTTACTTCATTGATGACTGTACTTGCAGTTCCCAGTTTGTTCATTGCAGATCCAGGGGTGCCCCCCCCCCCTTGATTCATGGGGGGGGGGGGGGATCCAAATGCTTGCCTAAATTTTACATTTTCATCTTTTTATTATTGAAAACAACATAATGGACTTTCACCAAACTTGGCAAGTAGCATTCCTATATTGTAGGGGGATAGGATCTCAATGTGTTTGAATGGGCACCATGCCCCAGGGGGTCCAAACCTAGATAAAGAAATGTACAATAATATTTTTCTTTAGATCAGAGGTAATACAGCTTTAAGTCTTTTTTCCCTCCAAACTCCATAGTTTTAACATTCTATAAAGTACAGTATATTGGGCAGGTATTTTTAGCTCACCTGAGCCAAAGGCTCAAGTGAGCTATTGCGATCGCCCTTCGTCCGGCGTCCGTCGTGCGTCGTGCGTCGTCCGTCGTCCGTCGTCCGTCGTGCGTAAACTTTTTACATTTTCATCTTCTTCTTGAAAACCCCAAGACCGATTTTCATCAAACTTGGCAGGTAGCATCCCTAGGGGGTTAGGAACTCAATTTGTTAAAATGGGCACCATGCCCCACCCAGGGGGCCCCTGGGGGGGGGGGGGGGGCCCAAACCCCCCAAAATTAAGGAATCTGTAAAAATCTTCTTCTCTAGAACCAGAAGTGATAGAGCTAAGTTAATAATATGAGTTAGTACATTGATGACTGTAGTTTCAAGTTTGTTCATGGCAGAATCAGGGGTGCCCCCCTTGGGACCCAGGGGAGGGGGGTGGGGAAGGGTTCTAATGGGGCCTAAATTGTACATTTTCATCTTCTTCTTGAGAACTCCATGACCCATTTTCACCAAACTTGGCAGGTAGCATCCCTAGGGGGTTAGGAACTCCATTTGTTAAAATGGGCACCATGACCCACCCAGGGGGCCCCCAGGGGGCCCAAACCCCCCAAAATTAAGGAATCCGCAAAAATCTTCTTCTCTGGAACCAGATGTGATAGAGCTAGGTTAATACTATGAGTTAGCACATTGATGACTGTAGTTTCAAGTTTGTTCATGGCAGAATCAGGGGTGCCCCCCTTTGGACCCAGGGGGGGGGGGGGGGGGGGGGTGGGGGTGAGGAGGGGTCCTAATGGGGCCTAAATTGTACATTTTTATCTTCTTCTTGAGAACCCCATGACCCATTTTCACCAAACTTGGCAGGTAGCATCCCTAAGGGGTTAGGATCTCAATTTGTTAAAATGGGCACCATGCCCCGCCCAGGGGGCCCCCAGGGGACCCAAACCCCCCAAATGAAGGAATCTTTAAAAATCTTCTCTAGAATCAGAAGTTACAGAGCTGAGATAATACTATGAGTGAGTACAGTAATGACTGTAGTTTCAAGTTTGTTCATAGGAGATCCAGGGGTGCCCCTCTTGGGGGTGGGGGGGGGGGGTGGTTGGAAGGGTCCAAATGGAGGCCTGAATTGTACATTTTCATCTTCTTCCTGAAAACCTCATGATGGATTTTTGTCAAACTTGGCAGGTAGCATCCCTAGGTGGTCAGGATCTCAATTTATCAAACTGGGCACCATGCCCCACCCAGAGGGCCCCAGGGGGCCCCAATTCCCCCAAATTAAGGAATCTTGAAAAAATTGGGCCCTTATTGTACATTTTCATCTTCCACTTGAGAGTGCCTCGTCAAATTTGGTAGAGCTGTGAATAATTTAGATTAGTGACTGCGTGAAAGGTGAACTTGCGATACTCGGGTGAGCGCTAGACCCGCGGGTCTCTTGTTACCAGTGTGATGGAATATGCAAATGGACACCATACCCCCAGCTCTCAAGCTGCTCCTGTCCCAAGTTTCCAATGTTCTCAGATAAGATTCTACTAGAATGCATGGAAGGTGAACTTACGATACTCAGATGTGCTTGAGACCTTCTGGTCTCTTGTCTGATCTTTACATACCATTTGAGCAAGTTACTGAGGAACGGTAGATTTTGAGAATGCTCCAGGCTGATAATCACGTCAAAATGATAGAACTCTTGTTCAAGCTTAGTTTTAACAATAACCTTGATTTTGATCCAAAATGCTATCTTACTCCTTCCTGACAGAGTGGAGTTTCGTACATTGCCAGCCCCCAGGGCTCTGTGGGTGACGCAGCAGTCATCGAAGCCTGCAATGAACACAGCATCGTCCTCGCCCACACTGATGTCAGACTCTTCCATCATTAAAATATCAATGGATTTGTCAACAAGGTCCTTTCTAGAATTTTCTTTTCTGAATTTATGTTGCTCTGTTGCTTTTCCTTGTTCAAAGTAAGATAATGTGAAAAATGACCATTAAGTCAATAAAATAAAGAAGAAAAAAAGAGAATAAGCAGTGTTTTATGTTGTTTTGTCTGTTTGTCTTCAATTTTCAGTTGTATCTGTTTGTAGGCTGATTATACAAGCTTTTTTTTTCCAAGGATCTCAGTCAAAACTTGAAATCCTAACTTGAGAATTATGTCTGTCTTGTGATTTTCACACAAAAAGAGTTAAAGTACGTTTATCAGTGTATCAAAATACAAACGTGCAACCTATTGGAGCATAAGATACTTAAATCATTAATTATTATGCACCATTAGTAACTTTTTTTTAATGAAAGTAATCAACCACAGGAGTATGAGATGCTCTGTATTACTTCATTCAAGAAAAAAAAATCTTTCTATGAAAAGTTTTAAATTATTTCTGACATGATGTGTTTGTGTTTGTGCTTAACCAATAACAATAGTATGATTATGAATATGAATTTACATTATGTACGTATCCCCGTGTAGGCTTCCCTATATTTGAGCTCGTTTTGACTTACTCATCAATTTTGTGGGGTTTTACGACTGCTTTCCGTTTTTTATGCCTGTAAGCCAAGGCAGGGAATGCTGAAAGAAATGAATCCAAGGTTCTCTGAGAATGAGAATGTTCATGTGCCGCATTTGGAAGACCAGTGTTCACTAATCAGTTTGTATTGTTGCTGTATTGTATGTTATTGCCTTTGAAAATATTCAGGTATGATTAAACTTGCATGCTTGTGGCAACAAAGTATTGAAGAATGTCCAAGGAAAGTAGTTATGAATTCATTACTCTCCCTTCATTGCACAGTACTTGTTGGATTTGTGATGGCATTTTTGTATTTAAATACGAAGGAAGAGATTTTGAAGAGTTGCCAGGAATTCTGTTTAAATGTCTGTCTGTTTGAATGTTTGATTAAGAAGTACAGTATTTTGTAAACTATTTGTAGGGGGCACATACATTTCTACACAGCCTCGTATATACATTCCATCTTTGGAGAAACCTGTCAAAACGTAACAGCATTTTCCCCCTTTTAGGTGTCTGAATTCAGTCTTTATTTCTTTATGTTTTATAATTTGTATTGAGGCAAGGAACTTGCCCTTTTTAATGCTTTGTGGACAGGGTACTCCCTAGGTTTTCAGTGCATTTAGTTCCATTCAATTGACTTTGTCAATAGTACATACATTTTGTAGTTCAATTCTTTGGTGCTTTAGCAGTACAGTGTAATTGTGTCAAGCTGTGAGGCTTGATAGACTTTCAATTCTCATGGTTGGGCATCTGGGTATTTGGCAGCGACTGGAGTGAAAATAAGCCCACAATCAGCATATTTTTCTAGACAAAATTGTCTACTTTTGTACATGCATCATAATTGACTTTGAAATTTCCATGAATTTTATTAAGTAGCTGTTTAGTATTTTTTGCTGACACATTGCAGATATACTGCTTCATTCACACACTAAAATACTGTGAAGTGAAGACTAGTAACTTTGTTAAGGGGTTTTAAAAGGAACAGTGTGCAGAAGTACCTTTTACTCTTTTCATTGCATGTGGATCAGTTGTCAGTGGCAGTTACTAAATATGTCGAGTATGTTCATATTTCTCTGTGTATACATTGATATGCATTCATTCCACACTGTAATACATGGTACAGTACAGCTGTATCTCACTTATGTACAATGTATAACATATGAAAGGATTATCCTGCATTAAATTGAAATTTAACACATACCAGTATTCTACAAGATGTACAATGCTGTACACTATTGCACATGTGGACTGTTACATATTGTTCATTTAAGTGTTTGTTTGTTTGCTTAAAAAAACAAAAAAAAAAACAAAAAAAAACTAATGTTTGTTATGCTATTCAGAATATCACAAAAGCAGTGTTGCACTGAAATCAATGATGGGAAATCCTATGGCTGTAGTGTATTTACTGGCACTGCCTTTCTGCTGAATTTATTTTGTCAACGAAATATTAAATGGTCTGGAATACTATATTAATGGCTGTGTCATGTGCTTTCTTTTGGTTTGTATGTACGTGTTAAGGAAAAATACATGTACAATTGAACCTTGTTACAATGAAGTCAGTTACAACAAGATACTGTAAAAGTGGATATTTTTGCACGAATACATATCATTTTTTGCGCCCAGCCTGGTTAAAAGAGTTTCGCGTGTTTTTAATTCCGCAAAATCGAGACATCAACTACTGGAACATGGCCAGCAAAAATATTCATGTGCTTTTATTTATGCGCTAGTTTCTGGTTGCGCGAGAAATGTGTGAAGATTGCAACACAGCAAAAATTTCCACTTTTACAGTAGCTGTTACAGTGTATAACAAGGTGAATTTATAGGTTCCATTCCTTTAATACTCTTGCTTTTATCTCTGATATGACGAGATACCTGATACATAGAAAACTTTAGTGGTCCTAAGTACGAGGTTCCCCTTTACATATCATCAAAATACAAAATTGAACAATCCATTTTGATTGTGGAGCTCTTGATATTGTTTGTGAAAGGCAATCATGTACACTGTAATAATATGACCTATGATTATGCAGAGCGATTTTGAAGTACAGGTACATGTACACATTTAATACTTGTGATAAGTTGTTTGTCTTATTTCAAGGCAATTGCTGTAGATGGCTATTGGTGATGGTGTAAATCATGAAGTTGTGTGCAATTCAAATGTATTCAGTCTATTTTGATGATTTTTTTTTTTTTTTTTTTTTGGGGGGGGGGGGGATTTAGCCAATGCACCAAACCTGCATAGCTTTGTTGAAATAATGTCTATTCTATACAATATATTTGTTATCTTCTGAAAATGCACCCTTTACATGACATCACATTGAGTTATAATGACCCTAATTTAGTTTCAGTTTAGTTTATTTCCACAAGTTCATTTAAAAAACATATAAATATACAATCAATCAAATCAAACATATGCATATACAGACCAAAAATTATTTTGGGTAAGTACATAATCACAGTTAAAAAGTGTGTGTTCAAGATTGACATAACAACTAAAATAAATGGTGGAGGAAATCAGCAGTAGGCCATTGGCCTTTCGAGGCTGATCCCATGAGCAAATATACAATATTAAAACTGTATGTCGTTATACGTACACTGTTTCATAAATCACGAGTCACATTAAAAAGAACTGGATTTGCAATAAATAAGGACAAGAAAAGAACATCCAAAAGGAAGGAACCAAGACATACCAAAAACAACCATAAAGGGGTGGGACAAAGGGATGGGCAAGAATTGTGATTAAATGCGATTTAAAAAAAAAACACACAATTTGTGCATACAATACACATTCTATAAAAATCTGCATAAGGGCAAACAAAATTACATATCGTAACACATACTGAGTACCATTGAATATACTGTGCAGCTGTATAATCGTGAATCTTAATTTCAAGCCCAAATTTCTCTCCCACATGATAATGGCCGGGTTTAGGTTGAGTAATGCTATCCTTTCTGTTGAAGGATCTTCTACAATGTTTTAAAAGCCAAAACATATTTCTCAGAAAGGCTTGAAATTCATCTTCCACCATTTGGAATTTGCTTGCAATGCATAATTAAAATGGTCTGCCAAGAAACTTGTCTGGCTGACATAATTTGTTGGAACATTGAGTTGTTTTGTTGGGAGTACAGTGGACTCCTGTTATAATGAAGTCCTCGCGACCTGCAGGTTTCTCATGCCGTCAAACCCCCGTTTGAGACGAGACCCCATTGGCAAACGAAGCTGATGGTGTGCTATACCCCCCTAACGAGTCCTCGTTTGAGAAGTGGGAGGATATGTATTTGCCCATTGCAAAATAACTTTCTACTCAGGCGTGGCAAACCTGGAGGCCAAGCCAGGGTTTAATGACTACAGCAGCTGTCATATTACGTAAGAGCGTGATAAGGATATCTGCCTGTGGCAGACCATTCAAAGTGAACTAGATTTTCTCTATTCTTTCTAAAGTTTTCAATTTTATATTCTATTGAGAAATTCTATGGTCATCCGTTTTAAATTTCGAACAAAAAAATTTGACCCATAAATAACGAAAATACAGGAATAAGAAGGAGAGCATTGTAGAAGTGTACACACACACGCACCATGGAGCTACATAGCCCATGCCAAAACAAAACAATCTCCTCCTCTCGCGCGGGTGCCCCCCCCCCCCCCCCCCCCCACCCCCGCTGTGGCAGTGACTGATGCTTAGATTAGGCCAGGGTCAAGAAACATGTGTTTAATATCTTTGGTTTTTAAGTCCTTGATTGCCAAGATATACACTGGCATTGTCTACAGGGGTGTAGCTTCTTCAAACGAGAGATTTGCCTCATGTTTCGTTGTATGGAATTTTTGTTATACATGAACAAATAAAAAATATAGAGACGTAAAGCCAATGATTTTGCGACCAGGATTTTTATTTCGTTGTAACTTGAATTTTGTTATAACCATGCTCGTTATAATTGGAGTACACTATATAGTGTATTTTTAGATCACAGATGTAAAATAATTTTGACTGTAGTACCCGACTTTTATTACTGAAGTGCCCTCCCTATTCCTAGAAGTAGGGATGGACAATGTTACACGATGATAGATCATGCCCCAGCAATTGTATTTTCCAACAAGCTGCATGTGATTCACTCTAGCATGGAAGATAAAACTGTACTGCTGTGGCCTTATTTGTCGATTGTTGATAATTGATTATTAAAAATTACATGTATATACCAACCAGGATTGGGTCGAGATTGTAATACTTCTGGCAAACCTTTTTCACTAACATTTCACATTTCATTGTTACCCAATTGAAATTCTGTTATTACAGCATTATATTACACATTTCTTATGCATATAATGTGTACATTTTAGAGCAAAATTTCATAGTTCTTCAAGCAGGGGAGAACTGTTTTCACTTTAAGTGCCATTTTTATTGTGAAAGTTGCATGTGTGAGAGTCTAATCGCTCCTTCATAGTTTAGAAGAATACAAAAACAAAAAGTTGCTCGTTCAACAAAGCAGTTTTTTTTTAATCCTCATTTTCTGCTTTTCAACAGTTATTAACTGCTCAAAGGGCATACATTGTAATGCACCCAGGCAGCATTGGCCAGCAAAATCAGGGAACAAATACGTGTATTACAGGACGAACCAGCATAAAACAGTGAAGTTGAATTTTACATTCACATGCTATCGTCAATCCTGTGATTTTTCTTTAATGTTTGAGATTGTAATTCACGTCAACTAAAAAAAAAAAAAAAAAGGAAGAAAGAAAGAATTATAGATATGTGGCCAATGTAAGTTCTGATCGAGTGTCTCCTGACAACAAGATAAAGCCAAACTTGATGAATGGTGAAGCCCATGCAGAAATTTAACAGTATAAAGTATGATAGATACAATTTGTATGGCTCAGCAGGCACAAAAGAGAGATATCACTGTTGCACTTTGCTAAACATCTGATATGGACTCTGAAAACTTCACATTGGATACTACATAACTATGACATTCTAGAGGTGTATTAAACATTCCCTCCTCCCCCCACCCCCCCCCCCCCTCCGCCAAAATAAAAGAAAGAAATATAATGTATAAGTGATATTCTAAGGTTTTATTGCCAATGATTACTGTAAAACTTCACAGAAGATGATTTCTGTTTGTCATAAGAGTTTGCCGTTCGTCTGCATGTTTGCTTTTTGGTTTATTTGTTTTGTTTTTGGTTTTTTTTTTGTTCGTTTGTTTTACCGAAGATGGAATCTCTTTTGTTTATTCTTCTTCTTTTTTTTATGCCTCCACCACGAAGTGTCGCCGGAGGCATTATTTTTCTCTCTATTTTGGCTCCTTTACACTACCATAGACTACTGTACATTGTGTACTACATGCCCACGCCACCTACCTCTGCACGATTTAACATGCAACTTGTGAGTTTTGAAGTGTTTTGTGCCTATTAGAGTGTCGGCAAAATGAGATCACAGGTAAGAGACAGACCTCACATATATACTCACCCCACAAACCGGGCCAAATTTTATACTAAACTACTAGTAGCTGCGAAGACGTAAAACGAAGTTGTACTCAAGGCTCAGCTCCGGTCTAACCGTGAGTGTGATCTACGCTACGGTACTTGGCTATCTATGGGTCCGGCGGGCGGCGTGTTTTTGACGGCACAGATTGGGGAAACTAAAAATTTATCGGGGACCCTATCCCTAAACCTAACCCTAATCCTAATCCTAACCCTAACCATCAAACCCTAACCCTAACCCTAACCCTAACCCTAACCCTAACCCTAACCCCAACCCTAACCCTAACCCTAACCATAACCATAACCAAAAACCCTAACCCAACGTTTTTCCCATAGGTTTAACACGCGTCATGCCCCAATCTGTGCCGTCTTTAAAAAAAAACGCCGGCGGGCGGCTGCCGGGTGGTCGCTTGGAGGTGCAGCCCGCGCGCCGCGGAGCCTAGTCTAGCTTCTGGACTCTTTTTACTCGTAGCCGTGATTGTACGCGACAAGCCGTATGAGGGCGTGACACCCGAGGATTGCGATACCCGAGAAAAAAGAGTCCAGTAAAATACTTTCGCCGGGTCGAGCAGGGTCAAGAGTTCACGCTAAAGTAGTCATGAATATTCATGACTCGCAGTCAATCAGACAGTTTTACTAGTTAATGAGAATACCAGCTGATCGCACTCCCGCTGGTAGTGTGTGGTAGTGCTGCCCACCTCCACTACACCATGGAGCTACTAGCTCCATGACTACACTACAGCATTGTCCACCAAAATAGGGGGTTTTGTTCTGAAGTAGAGCCCACTACTTCGACCGCCAGCTCATCATACTGCACTATGTAGGCCTACGTGCTTTCTTTATGCATGATGAGAGACAAGCTGCCCATTCCATGATTTCACGAAGTCATCATAATATACAAAGTCTTTACATAAAATCAAGGAAATTCCAAAGACTCTCACAATTATGTAGCTATTTATGTATTAAAGAGAAGTAAAGTCTGTGTGTCTTAATGAGAGAGAAGTCTTTTCATGAAACGTAGCCTCCATCCAAATAGGGGAGGTGTATTAAGTGTATATACCACGATTTATAATACAATGGGAAAAAAAATGTTTCATTGGACATTATACTACCATAGGCTTATTGCAGATTACAGACTTTATTTTAGATTGATTCCTCCGAGAATAACAGAATGACATCGGTAAAAGGGTCAATCCCACTATATCCGCTAAAATATGTGATCTTCATATACATGACTTCTGATCCCTTGTCACAGAAGTCATATTTTTGGTAAAGCTACTCTAGCAAAGATATTAAAAACCAGACCCCCCCCCCTCAAAAAAATTATTATTATTATTATCATTACAAAATATCAAATGTAGGAACCAGATTCAAATAGTCGATCGTGCCCAAATAATTTTTTGTCTTTAAAAGCCTGATTGTAGATAGGAATTAAAAAATTGTCATGGTCAACAAAGGCAAGTGAAATTCATTGGATTGCGCCTGCGGGTAGGATAACGAAGAGGTTCGTGTTTTTGTTATTGTTTTTTTTTATATATATAGATAGATCGAGTCATATACAGACGGATTTCACTGACGAATTCCATAAGGTATTTTAAGATTCAACGAAACATAATACCCTGCCATGAGATTTCTCCTCAAGGATTATGGCAGCCTTATAGCTCAACTGCAAGGAACTCCTCCCATATCTCACTATAGAACACATTAAAGTAACTTTATTATCTCATTTCCATGGAAAAGTGTAGGTGAGAAACGTATACGTTACGAAAACTCACTCCCTGGTCAACATAACTCGCAGGAGTCATCCAATTATAAACTCAAACGCTCAAGGGAATTCATTCAACAACTTTCATATATAGTCAAACTACTTCATCTAAACGTAAAAGCAACATTATTCCTTTCGTCCTTTTACCAAAACACTTGTGGCTTGCCTTTAAAACAGATTATGCTGATAGTGCAGCTATATATTCGTGGGAAATATGGTGCTGGTTAAAATGGTGCGTTCTTCCACAGGTTCTTTATTCAGAAAGCTATGTCTGTTATTCGGAAAGTTCGCTTATTCGAAAATAAACTATTGCTCACTATTTTTTTTTCTGATAATGAAACAATGTTCATTAGACAAAACTTAAAAGAAGGGTTTGTAGTTATGTACTTGTAATTAATAGCACACTTAACCATCACAACAATACCCGTCGTTATTATCACACGGCATGTGCTGATACGTGGCGATAACAATATGCCAATTCTTTCAATTTTATCAACTGAATGGATTTAGAAGTAACAGGAGGGTTACACACATCTATTTCCATAAAAAGGTGTTAGTGCTAACCTATAGCAGTAAAGAAAAACAAAGCAAAAGGAACTAACCTTGATCGAAGGATGATAATACAGCATGACATTGTAATGATGAGAAGCAGAATGCTTCACAGACGCAGGTACACAGTGACTTAAATTGTCTTATGACTTTGAAAGCGAACACTTTTTTTAAGGGTTCTCACCAATGTGAATGCAGGAGGGAATACAGGTCATTCTCATTGATAGTTGATACACACACACACAAAAAAAAAAAAAACAAATGGGGGCAAAATTGAATAAGATACGACTATAGCAATTTACCTCCCGCAAAACCATACTGTTGAAAAGACATGCATTTTACTTCTCTTTTTTAATGGGAGTGGACTTTCTCTTGTCTGTGTGGTTGAAGATCACCTATTGGAAATCAATACCCAGAAGTAAATGGTTTAGCAAATATTTACACATCACAGATGATATAACTTTCGAGCCCAGCTATTAGTAAAATTGCATTTATATGCATTGAACATCTGTAGTATTGATGATGCGCAGTGTGGGGCACGACATATTGCAATTTGTCTTAACGGTAACGTATACTATTATGTTTCATTGGAAATACCAGATATTTCTCCTTTTAATCATGCTGTTAATGAACATCTTTAATCATCGTCCAACAATGAAGGATTAAAAATCTAGGGCAGCTAGATAAACTTTATAGGAGTCCATACCATGTTGTTATCATGTAAATACGTATTGTTCTGAGGGGTGAACCCCGGAGACTGTGGTATCATAAAGTTTAAATGAATAATCAATAAATTTATTTTGCACTTCGATATATTCATAAGCAAGTGTCGATCTATGCCCTTCAGCATGGTGTTGTGGAGTTTGCCTGTTTATCAAGGAGGCTCTCTCGCCTTCTCGATGATTATAGTTTACCTCCTGATGGTTACATGGCATCATCATTATAATGCAAGGTGAATATCAGAATTGAATAATATCCGCTGGGATTGTTAAATGCTGAATAATTCTGGAGTCAGAAATGTCTTATTTCTGTTTACAGTTTGTTTTTCTGGAGGTTCATTTTCAGGGTTTATTGTTACGATGGTTCGGTAATCCAAAACGAAATAAGGTTCGTTTAAAATACTAAAGGATTGGTCTTCCGAATGTTTGTTTGTATAGCCCCTAAAAGAAAAATTAAGAAAAAAAGTTTGCAATCCCGTAGGTTCGTTAATTTAGAACGATATTGGTTAGTAATTCCGAATGTTTGTTATAAGACAAAGTATGCAATTTTTCCATTTGTGGATTTACGAACCTTGTTTCATTTGTTTGTTTGTTTGTTTGATGTTTGCTTGTTTGTTTGTTTGTTTGTTTGTTTTTGGGGGGCTATCAAACCTTCAAAATGATAAAGTTTCTCTTATTTTCAGATCAACGAACCTTCGGAAAAACAATGCCTATTCAATTTTTGGATAAATAGCGTGTAGGTTTAATAATTGCCCCGTGAATTCTCCATCAAACATGTGATATCTTTATCTTCTTTTGGTAAATTAGGTCTGAAGAAAATACCAGCTTACTTGTTTTTTTAATCAAAACTGATAAAATACTATTCCTTGTGAAGCTCAACGCGGTAAACCTTTTATGCTCGCGTAATCAAAGCGTGTTTTTGTATTTTAACCTGTTATATTTTATAACACATAAAGCTTTGATGGCTACATATTTCATCAATGAAATCACTTATTACTAGTATATTCATCGTCAGAGCCACACTCAGAAAGATTTGTAGATGTTTTTATTTGAAATTGCGTGGTATTTAGGCCTGTGCTGATAGTATTGTGGTTCATGTGTTGTGAATTATTGTTCTCCAGACATAGAAATTCAATTGTAAACCTACTTTATACGTTTAGACCTATACTTGGCTAAAAAAAAAGGGGGATTCCAGAAGTTCAAGGCATCATCTTATAGGATTGTCCCACAAGTACAACATACAGTCGACTGCAGTCGTAGTATACCCAGTCAATTTGCATATAATATCATGAACAATTTGATATTTAGACTCAGTGCCTCGATCTTCAAAGTGTTTATGGATTCACTCGGACACAGTGCAGCCAACTGAAATACCTCTCTCTTACCAAATCCTGCTGCACAAACAAGATCGCAAAATCAAGAACATTTCTAATTATGATACGAACAGTCATGGCTACTGTTGGGCCCTATTTTTTTTTTTTTTTTTTGTACAAAGTTGAAAAAAAAAAAACATTAGAGAGAAACCACTGGATTCTGTACTAGAGATAAACGATCGTAGATCGCCATTCGTTTTTAGCTCCATGGCCAAATCATGGAGCTACAACTAAACACTTATATTGGGTAAGTTACATAATTATGCAATGCATGCATGCAGTACTCCATCCGCCCATAGTGAGAAGATCTGCAGGGTGTTGGGAAAAAGCAGGGAGGTGAGAGGCCTCCCTGGAGACAGGTACTGAACTGTGTAATACCTATAACAGTCGGTGACTAGTCTAATCCAAATTCAGCAGTAAATTCAGTATCATGTGTTCGTATTAGGCCTACTGTGAAGAAAAAGGTACTGTATCTTTTCTGCAGAAGAATTGAATACTCTGAAACCAATTTGTGACCTATATGAATCTACATATCATTGATATAGATCACATACGAAATCAGATTTACTTACGAATTTACGAATTCCATTTACTGAGACTGGCTCAACAGACTACTACCATTCTCGGTGGGCGGGACCACAGAACTCTAGAGTTCTGTGGGCGGGACCTGTCAGAGCGAATGATTTATCGCGTTCAGTCAAAATCCGATCGGAAAGTCGTAAAACTGAAACTTTCTTCCCGGACCCTTTTTCGACCACAGTCTCTCGATTATCGCAATCAGAAAATTTGCGCCCTCTCTTGGTCGCACCAAGGAAAAGGGGACGGAGCCCAGACTACGCGGAGCCAGGCTGAGGGTGCGGGTGAGACCTCGTGAACAAGCCCTCCGAGGCCGCGGTAGCATCCCATTTATAGCAACAGATATAGATTTAGAACTGTTAGAGTTTCTAACACTTATACAGTGGAC
This sequence comes from Diadema antillarum, assembly GCF_040938485.1. Classification (NCBI taxonomy): domain Eukaryota; kingdom Metazoa; phylum Echinodermata; class Echinoidea; order Diadematoida; family Diadematidae; genus Diadema; species Diadema antillarum. The sequence goes on from NW_027271340.1 coordinate 517,754, forward strand.
TGAAGTGGTGAAGACTTTCGAGACAATATCGCCCGAGTTGCCTCTCTGGGGCTCTGCTCTGATGAGTGATTTTATAGCATCGACACGGACACTAAAGCCTAAAAAAGCTGGAATGGGGATGGTAGATAGGTTCTACAGACGGTTTTGGTTGAGATGGGGCTTCAGGTTTCAAACGTTTTTTGATGATGATTCTCTGAGATGATGAGAAACCTCTTATGAAATATGAAAGAGCACATAACAGTCTAAGAGGAACACACCAAAGTTTATTTGATGAAAATTGGTTATGAAATGGCTGAGATACCAAAAACAAAGTGATACTATGAACAGTACTGGTAACGTTAGTGTTTTAACAAAGTCCGTGGGACTGGCAGTTTTCTTTCGTTATATCGAAATTTTGTTTTAACCGAACAAATAATGAAAATACATAGAGTGGATATTAAATACTGTGGGTTGTGGCCTGAATTTTTACTTTGTTGTAACCAGAATTTCGTTGTAACGGGAGTGCACTGTAGAAGGTGGGACCCACCTCTTATTCGGATTACATGTACGGTACTTTGTTTTAGAAGTAGTTGGTCTAGGTTCTAGTTACTATACTCAGTTTTTAGATACCTCGGCCATTTCAAAACCAATTTTCGTCAAATAAACATTGAATTCCTCTCGAATTGTATGCAGTGTAGCATTTCATAAAGTGGATTCTAATAATTCTATGTAGATATATGTAAAAAGCTGTTTGAATCCTTGCCTCAAGTTTACGGTATTTAAAAGTACCTACCATAGTTACGGGTAAACTCAGCCACTTGTAATGTGCGCACTGGGGGCCGAGTTTACCAACTAGGCTGAGTTTACCCATAACTATGGTACAGTATTTTAATCTAGAAAACCACCAAACAACTGTTAGATGAATTCTCTGTATAGCAGGCCCTATATGTAGCTGTAGAGCATTATGATGAGGCAATCCAGCTTCTTTAGTCTTGGAATCAATTTTAGTGAAACACTGATTTTGGGGAAATGCATACATGTACATCCTATTTTGTGTTCTCTTTTTATAGGTTCTGACCTTGTACAAATCGCTCCAACGAACAGCTCAGACAACCTTCCAGGGGGATACCAGGGCACTGCAAGGTACATCGCAATGTGCTCACATCCTTAGCTCAAGATATCACCCCGATGGCTAGACAAGGAAGATCAAATTGTTCTAAGTTATTTCAAACTATGATTATATAGCCACATAACACTTTAACAGGTTTTTTTGGCAACACAAAAATGCTATGGTTACACAAGTTTCCACACAACGATATGCATATAATACACATGTGTATTTTTATATATATTTATTTTTTTTTTTTTTTTTTTCATGTGGACTCCCATTCAAATATTTTGGAGACCATGTGTCAACACAGATACAGAGTGTATCACTCATGTATTACCATTGGAGAGTATGAAATTTCCACATCAAATTTTTGTTTTAGTTTCAATGCATACTTTTCCTTATTTCCTTGTAAACACGAGCTGTATACAGCATGTAATGGGACAGTATAATATTTCATGAAATGAGACATGTAAGACAATGTTTTGGTTGAATTCCCGATCGAGATCCACATTGACGGAATGAGAAAGAAATGTTACTAAAATAAAGAAACAAGTTAGCAATTTCTCACCTTAGGTCATTTACAATGAGGAGTGGCAACATATTTGTTTTGCTTGAGGTAATATATTTACATAAATTGTTAATTTTGCAAATTAAGTTGACTCGCAGACATTGCAAAGATAAAAACACTGTGAAATACCAGTATGCCGAGTGAAGGCCTATTGTGTGTCTTGGAACCTCATTTGTATGATCATGAAAGAAATGCAGAGTTTTGCAACATGTTTATTGATCGTTTTTACCAACAATGTAGGATTCCAATATGGTATGATTGTAGCTCTGTATTAACAACATTTGATTAGCACCATCATTCATATTTCAGGTTGCTTTCTACGATGTGAATATTGTTTCTTAAATACCTCAAGAATGTTTGTGAAAGTAATGGTAAATCTTTTTTAGCACCACAAATCTTCTTTGTTGATATGATCTATAATAAATCTATCCCATAGATGGGACATAGAATAGAGGTCTTGTTGTATGAGAGTCACAGCTCATATGTTAAAAAGATCTCACTGTACTCTTTAAAAAGATACAATTTGATGATAGGCAAAACAGGAGATCAGAGATTCAGTTGAATTGATAGTAAAATATTTTACCAGCAGCATTTATGTTTATCTCCCTTTTACAGCTGCTAGAGTGAGAATTCGAGATGAATTCAAGAAGAATGCCACCGAGTCGGACACAAAGGCTTTACAGAAGGTTAGTAGAGATGAGGTGAGATGGGCAAAAGACAGTGAGATCTGTGATATTAATCTGCAAATAAAATTTGTGGAAACCATGTACATTATAATGAATCATATACTGAAAGTCAGAGCATTACTGTAGAAGTCTGTTGTTAAGGGAAGTACTTATACAACAACAACAACAACAACAACAACAAGTTGTTAAGGAAAAGCAATGCAGAGAAACTTGGCTGTAATTTGTTATGTCTACTCCCAAAGGATGCTAGAGGAATTATGTTTTGGGGTTGTTTGTTTGTATGTCCATCTGTCTCTTTCATGATTTGAGAAATATTCACTGGATACTGTATACGCCAAATATTTAGCGAGGTTCTTATTTTCGCCAATTTCGCGAGTCGGGTGCTGTTCGCGAAATTAAAGACACACGAAAATATTGACTCTGATCCTGATGTGAATGCTACATACGCGTGTACATTTCTCCGTTCAGTACAGGACTCTACGATCGCAAATTTTACCACTTGCGAAATCGTCGGGAATTCCCGATTCGTGAAAATGTATACTTGCGAAATATATGGCGTATACAGTGATCTTGGTACCCCGCCACGGTATGTTGTAATAATGCATGTTAGATGGGCTGATTAGAAATTGGGAATTACCATCGGGTTGAGCGGTCACTGAACTTTTATTTTATTGTATCCCCCGAACAGAGTTCGGAGGGATACTATGGATTTGGCCTCGCTGCGCCGCCGCATCTGCCGCCGCGTCCGCCGCAGAGATTTTCTTGTGAGCGCTCTACTGGCTGCAGTTCCTCTTAGATCATATTCAAATTTGGCATGAAGGTGTATTATGGTAAAACGAAGACGCCTATTGTTTTTGGTGATGGCGCCCTCGCTTGTTCCGTTCTTATACATGAAAAGGTAGATTTAACAGGGTCTGCTTGTGTGTGCGACGCTGGCCTCGTTTCTTGACCGCTTTTTTTTTCAAATTTGGTATGTAAATGTGTCATTATCAAATCTATACACCTATACCTATTGATAATGCTGCCCTCACTGTTCCACCTTTTACAGGGTCAAAGGTCACCCTGATCATGTCAAAATTTGCAAAAGTGCTTATTTATGCAATAACTTGATTGTTACTCAACAGATTTTATTCAGATTTGCTAAGGAGGTGTATGGGTGGTCATTCTACATGAAGGACACAACAGTTTGTGGTGACGGCGCCCTCAGTGTTCCAACTTGGATGCCATGTCACATTTCTTGTGCGCTCTATCAGCTACAGTTCTTATCAGATTCTTCAAATTTGGCAAAAAGGTGCATTATAATGAAATAAAAATGCCTATATAGTTTTTGGTGATGGTGCCCCTCGCTTGTTTTGTCTTTATACATGAAAAGGTAAATTCAACAGGGTCTGCTTGTGTGTACGATCCTGGCTGTGTTTCTTGACTCCAAATGGGGTATGGGGGGGGGGGGGGGGGGGAGCGGGTTCGGGGGATACATGTGCTCGATCGGGTACCCCGGCCGAGTGCTCTGGTTTTATTTTATTTTCTAAAGAGATGTGACTTAGCTAGGTGTGATCAGTGGTAATAGAGTACCGAAGTGATGATATCACAGTCTTTTGATACAGCCGTGAGTTGGGGCCAGGTGGGAGCATAAATGTTTGGGCCAGTTTACGTTGTTAAGAACCAATTTCCATGGTAATGAATGGCTATGACATCACACTTTGGTACTCTATATCATTTGCATGGATTGGTTGAAGTGTAAAGACACTCATTTACAAAAATGACAATGATGAAAGGTCAAGGGCAAAGTTTTTTTCAGCCATTAATTTAGCAACTAAACCAATAATTACTTCCATAAATGGTCATAGATTAAGGTGAAGGTCAAGTTCAAAGGTCGCTGAGCTTTTATGGGATGGGTAGAAAATCTATTTCATATTTCATATTTTATTACACAGAGATATTCCAGACTTTAGTGCTAAAAGATATAAGTCCTAGTTTGCCAAACATTCCCCTTATTCTAAGTTTAATGTAGGCTAGTATTTTTCCTGCTTGTTTGTTATTGTGTGTGCATAATTATACTGAGTAAAAGGTTTTGGTCACTTTTGGTCGAAAAGCAGGCATGACCTTGGCCTTTCTTGAAATCTGTACCATATGTCCCCCAAAAAAATTACATCAGGACCCTCCGCAATGATATCTTTCAAAATAGTGAATCAATCCAAATACAAATTCAGGGTATGAAACTATAACTCATTGCCCACATCTTACAGAAAACCCCATTCGATTTGCTTCAGTGGTCAAAGAGAAATAAGGAATTTTGTAGAGGATGTCAAGAATCTCTTCCCTCCAAGTTCTGTCTATTGTATTCACACACAAAAGCATCGAAGTGCTAAAGAATCAGACTCATGATATGCTTCACAACATTCCACATTTCTCTATGACCGCTTAACCAAATCGAATGGGGTTTTCTGCAAAATAGAGCTAAGATGTTATATTTTAAGACCCTGTAGTAGCATTTAGACAGTTTAATCATAATGGGCGTTTATCAATGCGAAAAATTTGATTGTAATTTTTGGGGGGACATACTGTATAGTTTGACATCAATGATTTACAAATTTTTTTACATCTGTTAGTAAGTTTTTGGCCAGTATTTTGCAAAGAAATGTAATTTTGGCCTGCTTTCCAAGTCAGGCCTAATGATGACTTCAAGTTAGTAGTCACAGTTTGTTGGCAACCAATTTGAAAATTCCAAACCTGTATCTTCCCACTAAAATCACCCTGTCACATCCAGGCCATGAACAATTTGGTGTAATAGAATTGGTAATTGGTATCTCACAAAAGCTTACCATGAGGATGATACAGATTTATGTATGTGTAGGGTGTATGTGTTCATGTATTAAATGCATGTGTTATGAATACTTTATGCAATTGATTGCAAAGAGGGGAGAGAGAGAGAGAGATAAAGAAAGAGAAATAATCACGCTGCCATCTCATTGTGAGGATGATGTGTGAAAATCTTATTGTTTCCAGCATAGCTTGCAGTATGATGTGAAGAGCTCTTGAGACTAATGAGAAAAAGAGGGGCATGGGCGCAGGTGTCTAACAGATAATGGAGGCCGTGGATGGTGAAGAAGTGCCGAGGTCAAGCATAAAAGCGAATGTTAAATCTAGTGTGTGAAATGTGACATGTTGGGTTATATTTTTTAAAAGATGTGGACTTTTTAAGCATACCCTTTAAAAAAAGAAAGGTGCATGTACAGTAGGCAGTCTTCTTGATGGGAAAGTATTAAATTTCTCATTTTATAGTACAATGTACAGAGCAAATGGAGGTGAGCTTGTGTGTGACATCACAGAATTGCCAATTTGTGTTTGATTGACCACAACTTCAAACAATCATAACTCTCTAAGTTTTCATCACATCTATTTTGCTCAAACTTTCATTGTCCTACTCGCCCAGTTTTCCTGCTTCTATTCACACAAACTATATTTTTCAGGATGGGAGTTCCCCTTTTGAGAGGGGAGACAGGCATAGAGAGATAGTCTAGTTTACAGACACGGGTGCAGTGCATTGTACAGAGTCCGTGAAGCAAACTAATTTTCAGGATAGAGCTCCCCTTTGAAAGGAGTTTAGAGACATGCCTATAGAGAGATAGTCTTGAGTACAGTGCATTGTACATTGTGCATTGTACAGACTCCATAAAACAAACTGATTTTCAGGATGGAGCTCCCCTTTAAAGGGACTGTACAGTACTGGTTAAGTTAAGGATTCAACTTGTAACATTTTGCGAGATATTTAGGATCCCTAAAATATTTTGCTACATCTTAACGAGATTGTATGTTTTGGTTGAGACCTAACTTCAGGTTTCTAACATTTTTCGGTGAGATAAGGAGAAACCTCTTATGAAATATCAGAGAGCATGTAATTCTACGAGGAATTCAACGTGTATTTGATGAAAATTGGTTTTGAAATGGCAGAGATATCCAAAACGGAGCAATCGTTACAAAAGGTGGGACACACCTTTTATCAGGATCCCATTGTTTTACTTTGTTTTTGTATGTCTCAGTCATTCCAAAACCGATTTTCATCTAATAAACTTTGATATCCTCTTAGAATGGTATGCTCTGCATTATTTCAAGTAGTTTCTTTAGTATCTGCCAAAAAGTTATAAGCCCAATCCTCATCTCCACATATACTATACCATCCCTTTAAAGGTCCTGTTTACATACCTTTGGGAACAGTGATTTAAAAATTTTTAGAGATTTGACATTTAATGCATATGTATAGGTCTGTTGTACCAAAAAAAAAAAAAAAATCCTATTAATTATATTATATAAACTTTTCGGGCCAAAACCTTAAATATAAGGAGATATCTGCATTTTTCTCAATAAACTGTAACTGTAGACAGTGTAGTCTGGACACATTTGTTCACATTTTGTATATTTAACTAATATGCTTAACATTGATTTTACTTAATAAAATTTTTACATGCATTGTTTCTATCCCTAACTCACATTTTAGAACTATTTTAAAGCACTAATGCTGGGTTTTTATTTCATCTGCAAATGGTAAATTATGCCTTTAACATCCTGCAAAGAATAAGGCCTCCCTCTCTTTGGGATCATCATCTTTTCTCGAGATGTAACACTCGATTATCTCCCTGCTAGCTCTGTGAACGTGGCACAACATTTGCTCTGGCAACAGTTGGTCCAGTCTTGTTTTCTTCAAGGACTAAAGGTTAGGGTTGTGATAGGATTTTAGGTTTATTTTGATGTGAGGATTAGGATTAGGGTTAGAATTGTGTTTGTGGGTAGGTTTTATGTTTGGCTTGGCATGCAGATATTTCATGGAAATGTTGTCGCAGGAGCAAATGTCATGGAACCTCTGTGGAATCTCCCTAGTTTAGATGTGTGAATATGGGCAGGTGTGATTCTAGAGCATGTCTTCCTGCAGGTGTAAAAGATGTAAAGATGGTCATATGACATGGAAGATGGAAAACATGTTAAAGAGTTTTAATCATACAGTTTGTAACATTATACAGTACCTGTACGTATAAAAAAAAAAGTAATCCAACTTTCAAGGGCTGCTAGATATGGAGAGCACAATGTTAGTAGTGAGGAAAGGGAACTCTTCCTCTTTCCATTGAAACCTGATTGTTAACAAATGTCATACATGACTGAGGACATGAACTTTAAAGACAACAATGACAAATTGCACTTTTTTATGCCTCCGCCACGAAGTGGTGCCGGAGGCATTATGTTTTCGGGTTGTCCGTCCGTCCGACCGTCCTTCCGTCCGTCCTCCGTCCGTCCGTCCGTCCTTCCGTCCGTCGGTAATTAATTTTGTGGACAAGGTAACTGTCAAAACCTTTTGAGGTATCCTAATGAAACTTGGCATGTATGTGTATTAGGGAGTGAAGTTGTGCCTATCAACTTTTTGGTGCACATGCTCAAGGTCAAAGGTCAAAAGGTCAAGGTCAAATACATACAATTTCACTATTTCCATCATACTGTATCTATGCAATGCCTGAAGATATTTTCTTGAAACTTAGTGTATACATGTATTACCCAATTAAGATTCTCTGGTGAAAGTTTGGGTCATGAGGTCAAAGGTCAAAGGTCAAAAGGTCAAGTAAAAATATTAAAACTTCACCTTTTTTCTCTGTACCTTAGAAATTGTTCAAGGTCTCTTCATGGAACATAGTATGTACTGACTGGCAGTGATTATCTAGAGAATTTAGGGTTCATGGGGTCAAAGGTCAAGGGCAACACTTCAAAATTTTACTAAATATTTCCCTCATGTTTATGCAATGCCAGCAGGATTATTTTTTTTTTACACTAGGTGTATGCATGTTTAACCTTATAGAGATTCTCTGGAAAGTTTTTTTTTTCTTTTGTTTTTGCCTCAAAGGTCAAAAAGGTCAAAGATCAAGGGAAAGTGCTGAACTAAATTTTTCCTCCATATCTCGGAAGTGGCTCAAGTTATCTTGAAATGTACTACAAATGCATCTTCTGCCTGACAGTGATTATCTTATGAATTTAGGGTCAAAGGCCAGATAGAAATGGTAACAATATACTATTCAATACAGAAATTGCACTTTTTCTCCATACCTTGAAAATTACTCAATGCATAAACGTATGAATGGGTCAAATTCAAGTTAAAGTCCGTAAATCCCAAATACATGCTCTCCTATTCATCCAATTAAACCTAGGTCAAGGAAGGTGAGCATTCAACACATTTGTGACAAACTTGTCATTTTTAACATTTTGCCAATTTTGTGAAAATGTAATCACACATTGTCCACATGTACTATTTAGACCTATTAGGAGAATCATGCATTATGGCGGAGGCATACCAGTCGCTTTCTAGTCCAAGTTTGTTATTGTGAAGGAACGGTTCATGTCTAACTGCATGGATGAGATCTGTCAATGAAAGTGGCCCAATAGGCCAGCCTGTATGAATGCAGGTTTGTGTTTAGGGTTTGTGGATAGGGTTTCTCCTAACATCGTATAGTCCATAACCTTCAACATGGCCATCTGTCTGATAACTTGGTCACTCCAACTAAAGCCAACCCACACAGTCCATTTTTCTCTGTTCTTATTCAACACATAGCTCGCAGCAACAAACCATGTCTTGAATATGAAGAGAGAAAAATGGATGATGGTTTAGCCTTTATGGGAAGTACCAAGTTATCGACAACATGGCCATGTTAAAGGTGATAAACAATAAAAGGTTAGAGGAAACCCTAAACACGCAAACTTGGAAAAAGTGCAATTTGTCATTGTTGTCTTTAAAGTTCCTGTGCTCTGTCATGCATGACGTTCGTTAAGATAATTAGGTATCAATGGAAAGAAGAAGAGCTCCCCTTTCCTAACAACCAACACTGCGCTCTCCATAGCTGACAATTATGAAATAGTAGTCCTCCAAAGTTGGATTACGGTACCCTTTTTTTAAGATATGCATATCCCATGCACTGTATGCCATAATTATATGTAGATGGCCATATGACATGGAAGATGCAAAACATATGTTTAGAGTTTTAATCATACAGTTTGTATCATTTTGTGTGATATGATATGCACTAGACAGCTATATGATATGGAAGAATCATGCAAAACATATGTTCAGGGTTTTATTAAATCATACTGTTTGTAACATTACATACCACAGATATATTGTGTCAGGTGCCCCGTACACTGTGCTAGTCATGGACTGGTGTACAAATGGACAAAGCTTCCACATTTCTCAACGTTGCTGCAGTTCTGAATGGTTTGATGGTCATAGTACACATAGTTTTCTTGTGTGTGTGTGTGTGTGAGTGTGTGTGTGTGTGTGTGTGTGTGTGTGTTTGTTATGTGAGTGTGTTAGTGTCAAAACTCACCTGGCCCCTGTAATGTATTCATTTCTTTTGCTTTCATTTTGATGAGTTCCTTGAAGTGACATGCTCAGAATATTTTTATTTTCATCCTCAGTTACTGAAGATTGGTGAAGATGTCAAGGTTTTGCTAGAGAAAGCAGTAGCACAAGGAGTGTTGAATGAAGATGGCAGATATGGTAAATATGATGCTCTCCATTTGTCAAATATTTGTTCATTTGTGACCGTGCATCACAAAACGAACACAAAGTCGCACACAGTGATTTTGTGTGAGGACTGAAAATAGGAGAAATGGGTCAACCTAACCAATCTTGAGTTTTTCATATTTACTGAAAAGAGCAAGTATTTTTCTATATTATATTAAAGTTTGGGATCATAAAACAAACAGGAACTTGTGTTTTCAGCAGTTTTTCCTCCAACACTCTTTGGTGGAATAGTATGAATAGGTGTTCCTCATAGAACCCTCTTCTCATTTCTTAAAAACCCTGTCCATACTCTTGACTTTCAACTCCAATAACTTTTGAAAGAATGATGCTACTGCATTGAAAGTTGGCATTAATCATCTACAGAATGTGTTAATGAAGCATGCTTAATTTTAGCTTAATCTGATAATCCCTTCATTTTTGTTGCTCCGTGGTCAACATACTGTTTTTTGTTCCATTTATCACACAGCCAGCACAGCTCGGTAAACTTGAATACACCCTGTACTTCAGAGCCTGTTTTCTCAGTTCACACTTTCCAGAGTGTGTCCTTTCTGTCCAATATTTAGATAAGTTAGGATAATCCATTTGAATTGAGTTATACATCATTTTAAAGCTTAGATTCTGCTCTTTCAGAATCTGCTCTTAACTAAAAATCTATGTCTGGCGACTTTTTGTTGGTGTTGTGATGCAGGGTCACATTTCATCTTCATAACAACATTATCAATCCAAAGGCATTCACACTGTGAGAGATGAATATTTGTACTTTCATGAATCAAATCTTAAGTAAAGAATGTGGAAAGATAAAGTAGAGTTTCAGAAAGTCACATCACATGTGGAAAAAAAGATTAGAAATTGGATATTTAATCATTGATTAAAGGACAAGTCCACCTTCATAGACATGTGGATTGAGTGAATGCAGCAATAATAGTAGAAAACATCAGTGAGAGTTTGAGGAAAATCGGACAATCCTTTTAAAAGTTGTGAATTTTTGCAGTTTCTGCTCAGTCACTGCTGGTTGAGAAGTCTAAATACAGCTTGTGATGTCACATCTTTACAATGATGTAAAGAAAACATGAAGAAAATTCTACAGATTTTCATTTTTCTCGCATAATAAAAGAATGCTTGACTTGCCTCTTTCAGACAATGGGGAATGATATTTCCCACAACATATGTTTATTGAATTTGGACTTGTCTCTTAACAATTTTCTGTCATTACAAAGAAAAATATTCACATATTTATGTGGTATGCGACTATTGCGAGTACATGGTAAGTCAGGAATACAGTACAGTCAAGCCTTCCATTGCACGTATGTGGATTGACAAAGGTATCGACTTACATGTACATTAATGCAATATTTGATGAACATGATGGCAGTTAATGCATGATTTCAATACTTGAGTCTAGGAATTTGAATCAACTTTGCCAGATTGACTTTGACTTCAGCTTTATACACAAGTCCGACGTTTGATATGCAGCAAGATTTTTCTTTTAAACACACCAAGTTTACTGTAACTAAGGGCTCAGTCACACTGCCCAAAAGTCGCGTAAACGCATGAATCACGCAAGAAATTTGGTTATGCGTGCTTGTCCGTCGAGAATTTTTGCTGATTTACGCGATGAAAATCACTGATGAAATGCGCAAGAACTACGGAAAGATCACGCAAAAATCACTAACAAAACCACGCACTCTAAGCGCATAGGCACGCAAAGGCCCCAAATAGGGCGAATACGTGGTTGACTGAGGTCCACGGTAAACCACGCATAATCTGCGCGTTAACACTAATGAACTGCGTATGAATCGCGCATGATTTGCGCATGAACGCGATAGCTGCAACATTTTCGCGAACGATCACTGATTTTCCACGCATATTTCGCGCATTGTCCGCGTGAAAACTACGCAAACTACGGAAAAATTACGTAAATCAGCGCAATACTGCGTAAACTTTTACACGAAGCCGAGTTTTGAGCTGCTGAAAACCTGGCATCGCGTAAAGCGCCGATCCAGTGCACATCGGCTGACAACTACAAAGGTTTCACGTCAGACAAACTCATGAAATGCGCAAATCGCGCATGTATCGCCTAAGGCTCGAATTTCTTCCGTGATTCATGCGTTTACGCGACTTTTGGGCAGTGTGACCGGGCCTTTAGCAATTTTTTATTTTAATTGCTGGTATTCTATTTCATTTCATTGAAATGAAATTTGATTTCATTACAAATCATGGTTTTGTTATGAAATTTCATTTCATTTCATTTCATTACTCCACAAAGGCAGGGATGTATCAAAATTGCATGATGAAATATCCAGAACAAAGGCACTCGGCTTCTGTCAAAGTGGATTTTTCATTTGCAAAAGTCTGCAGTGATTTAATAATGCTTCGTTCATGGTGTATTGTCATCCTTGCTTTGTTTTTTGATTATCTCAATGTTCATGTAGCTGTGAACAGTACTACATCCGTGAGAGGCAATTGACTTGCTCCAAATTTATAGTTCAGCAAGAATATTTTTGTTTCTCACATGATTGAATTTGAGATGATTGTGATTTTGCCCCAAAGCGTTAAATTCATCAACAGAAGAAAAGTGTCTTGCGAAGCCAAAGGATATTGGATTTATAATTATAAACACCTTCAGCATGGTTGTGATGCTAATTGTGACAGAAATTGCTTTCTGATAACATGGGCAGCTTGGAAAGACAATAGGTACATGCTATTTGCACAAATTTCTGACAGCATTGAATATTAATAGATCCCATGTACACAGAAAAGTCTTCTTGTATATCCCTGAAATATATGTGTACTATTTTGTTGAATGCCAAAACATGATTTTTTTTTACTTCAAAGCAAGAAGAATGTTTTAATTCTCTTTGTGGGACTGGAAGATGTCCTTTCTACCCGCAACTCGAATACAATATTTTGAAAGGGAAAGGGGAAAAAGGTCATAATTATCTAGAAGTTTTCATTCACCAAACAAAAGAGTTTCCATGATTTGAATTGCGTTAATTTCCACATCAAGCATTAAAACAACAACAGCATCATTGGTCATACAAAAAAGACAAAAATTAAAGACAAAAGCAAGCAAACAAACAGAGAATATGATAGCGGAGGAACCACAAAAACACACAATAGAGGCTTGTTCATAGTGATCCCCTAAAATAAAGTAACACAGATTCGATGTACAAAGAAACATAATCATGCATGTCAAATTTATGAGCAGGAGATTACAGAGGTTTTTTTTTTCTTCTCCAAATTTAGTGGTGTTGTAAGTGATAAATGTTGTTCCTCCATGATTTACAGTCTTTACATCATGTTTCACTCTTTATCCACCTCCGTTGACTCCCTTTAAAGCTTTAAGAATTCATGAGCACCTCCTCAGGGAGGACAATGCCCCACTCCCAACCAAGAACACAAAGGACAAGAGATGAATGGAAGATGGTTGCCATGGGATCGTGGATACCATGATGATGACAATTTCAGCATCAAGAGGAGACGGCATGTGCAAGGAGTGGCTGCGAGAGTGTGTGGATAATGGTGCTTTCTTGGAAGTTGTATCGAGTTACACCCTAAGAAGATGTCATTTTTGTTTTCTTTTTCTGTTTTAGATACATTAATATCAAGTCTAACAAAAGAGAGGCTTGAATTATCATTCTTTAAAGTTAAGAGAACAGATTATCTTGTTATACACTGTACTACATATCGTAAGTTCAGTGAAATCGATGTACAGTGTAGTCTCAAGTGACTTATTGAAATACAACTGAATGTACATGATGCAGCATTTAATATAGTGAAAAGATTACAATGAATGGTAGTATTTTCTATAATTGCACTTGAGGAAACACTGATAACACTGATGTATCTTTCCTCTTGAGTTAAAGGAAGAAAAAAAAAAAGAAATTAAGAAAGTTGTGTGATTACCGGTACATTTTATCCTCCCCACACATTGTACTTGCATGTCTGCTGATGTGTGTGAAGACAGCCAATACATTGCTTGTTCAATACTTGCTCTTCAGTTATGCAGCATGACTGATGACAGAGACTATCCTTTCAGGGCGTGGCCCAGGGGACAGGTGTTTTGGGGTGTGGGATTACCCCATCCTGGGATTCCTGCAGACACAGTGAATCCCCATGGTCGTACACATGTTTTATGACGAGAAGTCATTGTGTTGGCATACGTCACACTGTCCAGATATTGACACAAGATGGCCATAAAACTATGAAATTTTAAATTTTGTGCGAACTCAGCCCCGAAACTAGTCAACAGCCACTCAACAGCAGAAGCAATTACGTGTACCATGCCTACAAAAGGTCACACTGAGGCACCCAAACCACATACGAAGGTTACACGAAGATGCAAATTTTTATCAAGAAGTTTACCCGAAGGACACACACCATGAGATAGGTGAGGGTGCAATGGCCCTTACACGAGGGACAGAATGGATACATGAATTCAACACAAATATTAACCCTCGCAAGGTATTTGCGCAGTTTTTGGGGGGCCTTCCAGAGATTTTATCACCGGTCACAAAGTTGCTGCTGAAACCTGAGAAACTCTCAAGAATAGCACGATTTTTATACGATCTGGGGGTGTTTCATAAAGCTGTTGGTAAAGTTACGAACGACTCACGAGCGAGTGGTGATCAGTTCTTGTGCTGAATTATGGAAGTACATTGTATGTATAGCACATCAGAACTGATTACCAGTTGCTCGTAAGTTGTTCGTAACTTAACGAACAGCTTTATGAAACAGGGCCCCGGGCCGAATTTAAACATCACTCCCCTTTACCTTGTGCCCATCTTCGTTCAAGTTCGGGAGAGTGTGACACCTGCATCAACAAGAACTTTATTTTGAATTTACGCAGTTGTATATGCATGGTACCATTATTTTTTAACTACACGCAGGATGTGTTTTGTTAGCCAGTCTATCTTACCCCCATTCCACTGAGTTTTTCTCTCATCGGTCACTCATCAGAAGCAAAATTTATCGCACCCGCCCACCAACATGAAGTGTATCAAATCACAGTCCGATTACAATACGCAATCCGCCTTGTGTTGGTTAACTATCGGGTCAAGTTCGTACGATAAGGATTAGGTGTGACATGTCTTATACCCCCATTCCACAGAGAGTTTCTGTCGTCGGTCAGTCATCGGAAGCAAAGTTTATCGCTTCTGACAACCCACCGAAGCGTATCGGATCGCAATCTGATGAATATGACTTGCGTTCGTCGACTATCAAGTCAGTGTCAGACATGTCGGGCGGTGATCGTATCGTCCGATGAGGATCACGCGCCACACGTCTACCACTCACCTAATAGATTACCAATCAAGTCGGATTCATCAGACTGCGATTCGATACACTTTGGTGGGCGGCCGGAAGCACAAACTTTGCTTCCGATGAGTGACCGATAAGAACAAATTCTCTGCGGAATGGGGGTATTATTTTATTCAAATTGATGGCTGTTTTTTAACAACATAGACAAGCCATTACGATAACACCTGCACATGCTCAATGCATTTCAATTACAACAACTTTCCGTTTGTTACGACAAATTTTTGTTATAAAAGTACAGTTGTATGCATAAAAGTTTGGTGCGTCAGTGAACTGTTCCAAGACCAGATCTACAGAGTACATGCATGTCCATTTTATGACGACCAGTTATCTGCATAACTGTTCTACAAGAAAATCTGGAGATTAAGAATAACTTTGCATTGACCCAGCGAGTTTCATGGTCGTGGCATGTATCTATGACAACAACACAAGATGTACTAAGTTAACAAAACTTGTGTTCCTTGGAATGTAGATGAACATGAATATCAGAGACTAAAACGGGATTAGAAAACTGTGAGTGAATGTCAAATGAATAAACAAACAAACTAACAAAGGAATCAAGCGTCATTATGTTTCTCTGTCTTTGCATTATAAGCCCTGTTTTAACAGACCTTACCTCGACAACGTCAGGACAATGTCCGGAGGACAAAATTCCTTGCCTTGGGCAATAAAATCGCTGGAAAGAGCGAGGGGTACCGTTTTAACAGACTCACACTGAAAACCTCCTGGTATGTTTCCATAACAACCTACCCGCTCATGTGTGAAGGGGGAGTGGTAGCGATCCATGCACATAATCGGCGAGCGGTGTGCCATTCTGTTTGGACTATTGCGCATGCCAATTGGCGGTATCAAAGGAATGTTGCTACGAAAGCATTTTAACAGAACAGTTGTCGGGGTAATTACGCTAAAAAGCTGGCTAGGGTTATAGAATGTGGCAAAAGTTACCACGTCAACGTCCGTGCAACATTTTGCGAAGACCGACAGGTTTTAACAGGCAGGGTAAAAATTAAAAAACGAATTGCCCAGACTTTGTCGAGGTAACTGGTTTGAAAGGCTCTGTTAAAACTGGGCTTTACAACTTGGATTATATTAGAATCTGATTTACATAATTTTATCACTCATCTTGATTTTAGTAGAAATTCTTGTTGATTATGTATATATTTATTTTGTATTTCTTTATTCATTAATCTATTCATATATGCATATTCAGATCATTTCAATTCAATTCAATTAAATTCATTCGGCGCAAGAAATAGGAAGTAGGCCTACATTGTGTACACAGTAAAAACAATTTAAGCAATGCGTCTGCATGCACATGTTTAACAAATCAACGCAGGGACCCCTTTGAAGCAACTATAGAGCTTATCAGTGGGGCTTAAAACAAGATTTACATAAGGTAAATGGCTGATAGTACAAATGTAATACGTATTGTGCAGAAAGAGGAAAAAATGACACAAAAACTTGTCAGCCCTTCACTATCAACCTACACACACCATGCCCATATCACACACAAAACACACGTGCAAACACATATTTAGATGCAATGCAAGGATAAGAAGAAGAAATTTAGTAACGAACAATCTACTCAGTCATGGATAGCAGTTTCTTAAGAGTATGCTGTTCAGATAGTGTTCTGAAGCGAGAAAGTGTATAAGGGATGGACTTGAGATCTACAGTAACTGAATTCCATTCATGTAGGCCTAGACCTGCAAAGCGAATTGAATGAGTCCTAACTGTTAGACAGGCTAATGGCATTCTCGGGCTATCTCTTACCCGAGTAAAATAACCATGAAAACGTAAATCGAATTTAAACAAATTATGATGAAACAAAATTGGGAGCGGAATACCTTTATAATTCTTAAAATAAACACTAATATATCAAATCGAACAAGTTCATAAAGGGAAAATTCTTAACTAAGCAAAAATTAGTAAAGTCGGTGTGGACTGATTAATTGATTGCATGATTAATTGATTGATAGTGGGATGAATATTGAAGTAGGCTAATATCAAAGCTACAAGAACAATGATTCATGTAGTGAATAATTCACAGTATGTGATCTGGAATGCCCCTCCACATGTAGGCCCAGTGTGTTTTCAGAAGGCAGTGTCTAGGGGGAAAAAGTCACATAAACTATACAACATAGAAGTACAGTATGATGGATTATACTGTAAATATCGTGGATAAAAATGTGTAGGACCTGTCTTAATGCTTTCCTTGTGTTTTACTCTTAAATAGCAGCTTCGGGGACAAATCGCTATTACTATGGTACATCTTAATAATAAAAAAAAAAGACTAAGCAGAAAGCTTTTGCTTCCTGTTTTCCGCTGTGTATTCACAAATGAATATCGGGTAAGATTATACATTTTGAAATGCAGGTAAACAGCATTGGTGGGGATGAGAATTGGACTTTTGACTTTTTGCGAGATACCAAGAAAGCACTTATGAAATAGTACAGAGCATACCATTTTATTCACAATTTATTTATTCACAACATCTTTTAACAGGGACATTCCTTTCAGTTCTGCTGACAGCCAGCAGACCTGCTTTTCAAGGAAGCCCTGTATACAATAATACAATGCATACATAAACTTTCAGGTAAAAACAAACAGTAGGTGACCTACACAAAAACAAACAAACAAACGAACGAATTATATACAGTATTTACAAGTACATTCACAAATGGTACTAGAGGGGTACCAGTGTATTACAATAACATGTGGAACGTATATCAACTCAACTCAATGTATAATCAAATGAGCAAAAAACAAACAAACATTATTTTCTACCATGCTTCACAACCTATAGATCATAATATAGTAGTAGCAATGGTCGGCAGTGCTTCTTGAAAAGAGGTAATGAACTCAACGTCTGGACGGGAAGGGGTAACTTATTAAAGAGCATTGGACCATAATAAGAAAAGCTACGTTTTTTGTACTCAGTGTTAACCTGAGGAACAAACAGTGGACTGTTGGTAGCATACCGTGTTACATAAAAAACGGGTCGCTGTGTGATCAGGCGATTCAAGTAAGGCGGTGCAAACCTGTTCAAAATTTTAAAGACCATGAGACAATGCTGGTATTTTATCCTTTCTGCAATAGTTTGCCAATGTAGTGTTGGAATATACAGTGATACAGATACATGTTGCTTTATATAAAAAATCATACGAATATATTTATTTTGCATTATTTGTAACTTCTTAATGTGTGATTTGGAACATGAACCCCAGCTGGTGGAACAATAATCTACGTGGGGTAAAACTAATGAGTAATACAAAATGATAATCGTTTTACGTGATAGAAAACATTTCACTCTTCGTACACTTCCAATTGCACGAGCAATTTTAATGCAAATATTATCAACATGTTTCGACCAGTTTAAAGTAGGTTCCAGAATAACTCCTAAATACTTAAATTCATTTACCTGTTCAATATACTGACCATTGTACATTACAGAAATTGTACAATTTTGCAATTTCTTTCTTGAACCAAACACCATTAATTTGGTCTTCTTTACATTTAACATCATCTTGTTTACTTTCATCCACTGAGAAATTTTATCGAGCTGTAGTTGCATTTCCTCTTGTAATAACTGGATATTCTTGTTTCTACAAAATATCACCGTATCATCTGCATAAAGAGACAATTTAACATTCGATGATACATCTATATTACACAGGTCATTTATGTAAATACAAAACAACAATGGACCCAGTGTTGAACCATGGGGTACTCCAGATTTGACCGTTAGGCATTCACTGAGAACATCATTTATAGAAACACACTGTTGTCTATTGTTTAGATAATTTGTGAACCACTGTAGTTCTTTGGAAAATACACCATATTTTTCAAGTTTATGAATAAGAAAATCATGTGGGACCAGGTCAAAGGCTTTTCGTAAATCCAAAAATAAACTTCCAGTGCAGTAACCAGTACATCGATTTTCTAATAGGTATTCGTTGATGTCACATAATGTTGTTGAAGTTGAATGGAATTTTCTGAAACCAGATTGGAATTGACTTAGCAATGAGTGATCTATGAAATATGTATATAATTGATTATGGATAGCTTTTTTGAATATCTTGGCTACAACAGGCAATAGCGATATTGGTCTGTAATTATTCAAATCAGTTTTACATTTACTTTTATAAATAGGAACAATTTTAGCAGTTTTAAAATCAGCTGGTATTATCGCTGTGGCGAGAGATTTGTTAAACAGAACAGACAGTGGTTCACAAATGTGGTCAGCTGCTAATTTCAGTAGTCTTGGATGCATACCTAGAATTCCCATGGATTTACTAGAATCTATATTTTTCAATTCCTTTCTAACATATTCAGAATCTATTTCAGAAAATTCAAAACATGTATGCGTTACATCATCAATATATGAACAGTGAGTCATTTCACCAGTAGGAACATCTACATCATCATTCATATTACACACGTCATTGAATATTTCATTGAATGTATCTGCCAAATCTTTTTCATTTTTCAGTAACTCACCATCAATAAGATTGCTAAACTGATTTCCTTTTTTATTGTGAGGCAATAATTCCTTCAACACTTTCCAAGTTTTCCTCATATCGTTATTATAATGCTTTTTCTTCAATTTCTTATTCAAATTATTAGCTTGATTTCTATAATGTTTAAATAAATTCCAGTGTCTGTTTCTCTCGGAATCATCAGTCTCACAATACTGAGTGGTTTTTCGTTTTGCAGTTGAAAGCTTATCAAACTGTTTTTTGTGGAAATCACGTTCCTTTGCCAATTGTAGATATTCTTGTGTAATCGAAGGTGCACCTTTAACTTTCCTTCTGACTTTCACAAAAGGAGCATGCTTATCATATATATATAAGAATAACTTTTTAAATTCATTCCACATTTGGTCAACATCTTTTGGATACAACACACTCCATTCAATGCTATTTAGGTCCTCAAGAAATCTTTCCTCTCGGAAAGTCTTAAATGATCTAAATGTGCATGCTTTCGGACATAATTTTGCTGTAATGGCTTTAAGAATAAGATAAATCAGAGAATGGTCACTGAGTCCCACTGATTGTACACCGGAGGGTAGGTCGCCACATGAATCAGAAACTAAAATCAAATCAATAAGTGTACTGCTGTGCGGAGTCACACGGGTGGGAGACGTTATTACTTGAGACATCTGAAACAGACTACAGAGTTCATTGATCCTTTTTGAATGTATATTGTGGGTTAACACATTACAATTGAAGTCTCCCATAACGATAACATTATTCGATATAGAGAACACTTGTTCTAACCTTTCTTCTAATACATTCAAAACATCTGAACATTTGGTCGTCTGTAGAATATTCCAATAAGATATATGGTGAATGGTTTGGTTGTATTAATTCTATCCATAGACATTCTATGAGCTCATTTTCCAGATCAAATCGCCTAATATATTTGATACCCTCTTTGATGTAGCAAGCCACTCCACCACCAGTAGAATTTCTATCTCTTCTTTCAAGATTATAATTTGGTATTTCGAACAATGAAGCAGATGATCTATCGTCGAGCCATGTTTCAGACAGTGAGAGCATGTCATATGGGTACATTTTTAAAAACACTTCTACTGCTTCCTTTTTATTATTTAAGCTCCTGATGTTAAGATGACTCAATTTAAGTCCCTTACTAGTCGGGAAAGTAAATATATCTTCATTATTTACATCAGAAGATCTCAAAGAAAGGTAAGTATCAGCATTATTTTCACATATATTTGAGTCGTCATAGAATGGGAGTTCTCGCATTAAACAGTTGGGGCATTGCCAATTCGTAAACTTTTCATTAGAATTATACAGTTTCTTAGTAACTCTCGCACATATAATGTGCATCCACTGGTTGCACATGGTACAGCATAACGCTGATTGATTTTTCTTCACAGATTTTTCACAGCATAGTTAACTACCATTTTTTACATGGATCATCACATTAGAAACACAGGCGTTGAGTTTCAAAGTCTTTCCAGGTCACGCTCTGAGTTGATTCTCACCTTTTTGTTGTCAGTGGTAAGTGCCGTGATCTTGAAATCTCTTGTCCATGCTTTCCTTACACCTCGGTTGCTGCGGACTTTGTTGAACAGGATCTGCCGATCTTTCGTGAGGTGTTCGTTGATGAATATCTTCGAACCGCGCAGTTTGCAGCGTGCTCGGTAGACTTCGTCTCTCGCTGTGTATCGGGTGAATTTGACGAGGAGGGGGTTCGGACCGTGTGTTCCCTCAGAGTGCCTGGCCTGAAGACGGTGGGACCGGTCGATGTCACTGGAGCCGAGTTCGACGCCGAGTTTCTCTTTTGCCAGATCGATGACCATCTCGTCGGTGTCCTCGTTCGGGGTTTCAGGAAGCCCAACTATTCTCAAACAGTTGCGACGACTGTAGAGTTCCTGCTCTTTGAGATCTTCTGCGACTTTGGACAATTTGTGCTCAAGATTGCCCATGGTCCATTCAAGGTCATGAAGTCCTTTTAGCTTTGACTGGAGGTCATGGTCAAGTGACTGATAGACGCGTTGAGTGACGGAATCCATGATTGCTTCTGTGACGGCTTTTGTTATGACCTCTACCACAGCAGGGGTGCACAGAGCTTTAACAATGCGTTGTTGTAGAGTGTCATTGAGATCGTCCATTGTAGGTTCCGAGTGACCGCCGCTTGAGTGACCAGCCGAGCTGTCCATACCTTCATCGTCACTTTGTGTCGGGAGAGTTTGCCCATGGTCTGAAGCTGGGGTAACGTTGTTGTCTTCAGCGTTTTTACCCTTTTTTTTTTTTTTTGGTGCCTCTTCCACTACTCCTGGAAGCCATTTCCAAGAATCGAAAGTGATCCAGATGAACCAGCAAGGGTACAGCAACGGCTTTATGCAAATATAGTGCTTCGACTACGTTAATGAAATGATGAAAAATAAAGAAATTAAGCCACTTGTACGAGGACAGAAAATCAAGAGTGTGCGATGCCGAGAGCGCCCTCAGAAAAAAAAAGAGGAATTCAAAGCTTTTTTTTTAATGATGAAATCTGGGTTTGGAATGACTGAAACATCCAGAAACAAAGTAAAACAAAGATAATAAACAATGAATAATAAAATTTATGATAAAAAATTAATTATAAAAGGTGGGTCCTACACTTTATTAAATCTGTTTTGGATATCTCAGCCATTTCAAAACCAATTTTCATCGAACAAACATTGAATTCCTCATGGATATTACATGCTCTTTCTTATTTGATAAAAGGTTTCTCATTATCTCACAAAAAAAAAAAAAAAATGTGAGGATACCTGAAATTAGGTCTCTACCAAAACTGTATGATCCTTTAAATCTCTTGTTCCTCACTTATCTAATTGATTTCGTAGTTTATCGACTTGAAATGTGGAAGGCGAATTTCTGTTTTATCAGTTTGTATAGCTGTATAGGACATGTGTGTGTGAAACTGTTTCCGATGGTTACATGCATATGTGTATTTAATGCTTGTGTGTGTGTTTATGTTGGCTACAGTAAATCTAGATTTTCGCTCAGTAACAGCATGTGGTATATACATTGTGCTTGTACTCATACATGATTGTACGCGTATCACATGTATTTGACTCCTATAATTATTTCGATATCTCTTCATTACCCACAGGACGCAGAACTGTCACATTTTGTTTATAACTTCATATGATGTATGTATATGTGTGTGTGTCTGTGCGTGTGTAATGCATTTGTATATGTACTTAAATATACATAAGAATTACATATTGCGCTATGAAGTGATCACACCAGGGAGGTGAGAGGAAACCTCCCTGATCACACGGAGTCATATCACAATTAATATTAGTAACTAAAGTACGTAAAAAGACTTAGTGTGCCAAATCAAGGTGAGTCATTTTTTTTTTCAAAATTGTACCTCTCCCAAGATATGGGGTTTGTGCAAAATAACGTGTGTTGCAACACAAATTGTCGCCCTGTCACAAATTGTCGTCTGGCGACAATTTGTGATGCTTGTGCAGTTCCCAATTTTTTTTTTTTTTTTTTTTTTTTTTTTTTTTTTTTTGCAGCATGAAACGTACAGTAGCTGCGCAAATTGTCGTCGGCCATGCACTGTTTTGTTTCAACAAGAAATAAAGGGGGGGGGGCGTGCGCCGGTTGCAGTCCTCCCTGGATCCGCCCCTGAGCAGGGGCGGATCCAGGAATTCCGTAAAGAGGGGGCGCGTTTACAAAATTAAAGGGGGGTGCACGCACCTCTCCCCCATTTTTTCTTTTTATTTCTTTTGTTTCAACAAGAAATAAGGGGGGGGGCGTACACCGGTTGCGGTCCTCCCTGGATCCGCCCCTGTTTGTGTGTGTGTGTGTGTCTGTGTAATGGTTCTATGATATTAGTGATATGTGTGAAAATATCTATGAATTTATGATGCAACTTTCATTTCATGATATTACAAACAAATGAATTACATATATCTTACGAATAATGCTAATGAAATGCCTACACAATCATACAATTTACCATTTGGAAATGATAATCTAAAGATGCAGGCTATTACCTCGCGAAATACAGAATATATTCGATTTGCCCGGGATTAGAATAAGGGCAAATGTGCAAATATGTATATATACAAATGGTCACTTAACGCCCTTATCATTCTCTACCAACGTAATATGAGCAGAAGGGAAGTGAAAAAGTCGATCCCGATCAACACGATTAAGAAGCACGATTAGATGAGATTTACTGCGTTTTGATACGATCCAAGACAACCTGGTGCGATGATCACGATCAAAAATTAATTGTATAAATCGTAAATTTTTTTTGAACCGTCCAAAAATTTTCTACGATTAACGCGATTGCCACGACTGACCTCAAGATCTGATACGATCTGATAACGTCACCACGATTCCTTCACGATTAAGACAACGATTTCAATCTTGGCGCCAATCGTGATAGTGGGAACCCCGCTTTAAGCAAATTTTGATGAAAACTTCGAAAGTTACGTGATCAAACAGACACATTGGAAATTCTGTTATGTCACACACGAACTTACCCCCATTGCTCTGTACTGCATGTATACATCTCTCTACGTTGTCAATGCACCTTTGACATGTTCACTGTGTATTATTTGTCGATATTTTTTCTATGTAACCCTTGCATTAAAAAATGGAATCATCAATTACATGTACATGCATGCACAGGGCAAATGGAAGGAGAGCTCACACGCTGCATCGCGGAGTTGGCTTGGTGCTTTATTGATTACAACTTTCAAAAATAATGACTTTCTTAGTTTTCATCAGAATTTTGCTCAAATTTTCACTGCCCTGTCCTCGTTTTCTTCTTCTATTCACATAAACTAACTTCAAGGTGGAGTTTCTCTTGACGCGGAAAGTGGGATGTAGAAATAAACTTGGCCAAGTAGACCACATCTTCGACGTCACCAGTGACAATATTAGCCTGCAGAAGGAAAATTAAATGCCTGTGTAGCAGGTGCGCAGGGAAACCTTTCACGTGCGTCATCTGCGTGGATTATTAAAGCTCATCACCACTGCCTCAGACAGGGAAACACGACCCCTAAAATATCCGCTGATGACCAAACCGAAGACAGGATGTATGTGGAGTAATGGTCTACATAGATATGTGTAAATGCGTATGCCCTGGTTGGTAATTGGCCATAATACATTCACATGACTGATACAGCGAGTACCGAAATCTTTATATTTGCCTGCAGTAACGTCATGTCTGGTAATGTAATATCGGAGTTTTATTTGACTGCCGACGGGGATAGAATGAAATGGTGTGTATTTATGTAGACCACATAGCAAATATTGCCTTATCGTTGTAATCTGACACTTGACAGTCCCTTGGGAGTTATATTTCCCCCTTGAGACAGTATTTCCCTTCAGCGCCTAGCACTTCGGTAAAACTTACAGTATCTTCGGGAAAAAATAACTTGCGGGGATCCCCAGTCGCCAGTGTTATATAACACCTCCAAAAAGGCAATATCTGTACGATTTATGTGTGACAAATCGCGAAAGAAAATGAAAAACAAAACACGCGGAAAGAGCTACAGTGTGTTTCCCAAGTTTAACAGCTAGAATATAACTTTTAGTTCACCCAATCCTGTGATTTGCATGAAACATAAATAGATGCCGAATGCTTCTTCACTTTGGCCTATACATGTATTATAGATCTTCACACATCCTTGAAAATCAAGCTGACAAACGAAGTAATGATACATACGAGGGTTCGGTTTTGGGTGATTTTTTTTTTTTTTCTCGAAACTGAAAGTTATAACATGAACGACAAAATCTCTCACGATTACAGTCATGTAACTTTACATGCCGATGCTTGAATACATACTGCGTGGCCAAAACCTCAGACATTCATCATATATAGAGTTGTCGCGGACTAGACATGGATGTAAGTTTGTGCCGATAGACACAAACTTACATTTGCGAAATTCAAACAGTGTGGAAATGAACCTTCGGTCTTCTGTTTACAAAGGGTAAGATTATGTGGAATATGCAGAACGTCATCCTCTGGCAATTCTGAATTAATCCTTCATTGCGTTAGTTTTACTTCATAAATGAAATCCTAATTGCTTATCAATATGTGATTTATGTTGCTTCTTACGAAATTGCAAGGCATAATTCGGGTAAGTATATCTACGTTGTGTATTACTTTCTATTTTTTTTTTGTAGAAAACAAAGGACTTTTTATGATGAAGGCCTACGTCAATATCGCACTGCAGAGACGTCATATTTAACGTTTCTCCAAAATATCATCTGTATGATTCACTCATACAGTGTATTCGGTTGCAGCTACATTTTGTCCGAATAAGCTCATATGATTCGCCCATCCACACTGATTTATACGACGTACAAAATGTTCGAAAACTTTTCGAGGTGAATCTTGTGGATGAATAAAATATGCGAGCCTGTCCATGTATAAAACGCCTCAAGCATTGTAAAAACTGGTTGATATATTACATGTTTAACATCAGTAGCATACTCACATTTCGTACCTATCAAAAATTCACATTCTCCTTTATCATAGACATATCTTTATTAAGATAACACGACAGCATCAATCGATCTCCAACATTTATCATGAAACAAGCCAACGGTGCCATTTCTTACGTACACATGACTTTTGCTACATGTTTAACATTAGTAGCATACTCACATTTCGTACCTATCAAAAATTCACATTCTCCTTTATCATAGACATATCTTTATTAAGATAACACGACAGCATCAATCGATCTCCAACATTTATCATGAAACAAGCCAACGGTGCCATTTCTTACGTACACATGACTTTTGCTATTTGCGGTGCATTGTTTCTGACGAGATCACAATTTTCAAATACGAGTGTTACTTTCACGTTTGTCATTTACTGTGTTGCCGTATATACACGTGTAGTACACTGTATTATATTGTAAAACAATGCTGTCTCTTCAAATACGATTAAAAAAGATAATTTCCATATGTGAAACAAAAGACGAAAAAATACAATGCGTTCTTGGAAATTAAAAACAAGCACCAATCAGCAATTTAAATTAATCCCGACGACGTGAGTGAGGTGATTTTGTCACCTATATTCTGTTTTCCTTGATATTGTATCGAATACGGAAATGTAACATTGGAAATAAAATTTGAATTAAATTGAATCGAATTGAATTTAGTGAGTTGCATCATACCTGAGTTGCATTTTATAATACAATGTTATGAAGATAAATGCATTGAAAGAAAAATAAAGAACAAAAGCTTAAAATACATTGTAATAATATCTTCATGAATCATGTGTCCATATCGAAACAGTGGTATTGGTCATGCTCACATGGTCTGTTCAAATTAATGGTCTGCTTGTGACATACCATTGCAATTTTTCCCATTGGGTTTGCGAACATATCTTTAAAATGTTCTTCTTTTGTCTCGTTGTTTGAATTAATATCTCAGCGAATTTTCTGCATTAAAGTTTTTTATTTTTAGTTAATTCAGTCACTCTCTCCTCCAGTATGCAGAAGTCAGTAATTCTCGAGTAATTTCCTCAACAGCCACAATAAATGTTTCCATGTACAAACCAGTGGGGAGTTTCGAGGTGATCTGATTGTTCCTTCATCGAACTTGTAATCCTAACGTCTACGAAAACATGAACATTTCTGTTCCCTGTCATTTTCTCCAATGTTTTGTTCACTCCACTTTTTGTTTGACTTTACTCCTTTAATCAAAGACAAGTTGAACTTGAAATGAAGTTTCCCATTTAAGTTTAATCCAGAAACGTAAAGGCATGCCTGTTTGCTCTTCAGCAACATATCAGTGGGTACATCCGCAGTTCCTCCGTTAATGCACCATATAACTGTATTTTCTGCTGGTATTTTCCCCAACATATCATTAAAGAATTACAAAGAGAATAACAGATATTATGGCAATACGCAAGAGTACGTGATTGTCCTCCTTCAAAACTTATCCAGCGATGACGGTGTGTGTAGATTTAACCAAAACTTTAAAATTCCATACCTTTTGAACGGATTGTCCGATTTTTACTGATGTGTCTTGGTGTATTTCTGCATAGTACTGTAATGAAATTAAACACAAATTTACGATAGGAACCCTTTTCCCTTAGTCACAGTCTTAACGGTTTGTGATTATAGTGTCGATCGTGGGTGAAAATAACGGTGAAATTTATATTCATTGACCATC
Source organism: Diadema antillarum (assembly GCF_040938485.1). Taxonomy (NCBI): domain Eukaryota; kingdom Metazoa; phylum Echinodermata; class Echinoidea; order Diadematoida; family Diadematidae; genus Diadema; species Diadema antillarum. The sequence goes on from NW_027271340.1 coordinate 545,643, forward strand.
TTGTCAACCTACTCTTAGTCTGAAAAGCCTATAGAGCTTACATGGGAAGATTTTCTTCAAAATACTCCGGAAACTGGCGTTCATCAGCGAGAAGATGACGAAATTCCACCAACTCCCGCTGACAAGGATGATGCGACAGATGTAAATGGCGATACGCGGAACGGTTCCTGGTCCATTGACAAGCACCACCAGACGGATGATGCGATTCGGGATGTTGGTGAGCGTGAAAGCGATGGTGACGGCAAAGAACGTAAGAATGATCTTGAAGTGTTCGTTGCCACGGTACTGTGGCCGAGGAGCAGCCGATACCACTGACAAGCTTATGGTAGATGATGGCAGGTTGTTGTTGGTAACCGAGGTACTCTCTTTGGCGTGGTCAGTGGCAAGTTGTTGGAGCGGGTGGATGCGAACCATATTTCTTGCCATTTTCGTGACAATGAAGAGGAGGTGGGTGTAGACGGCAATCATTGCAGCTAGAGGAAAGAAGTAAATCAGCGTGGCCGATAACGAGGCGCGAATCGCGGAAATCCGGACGTCGCAATGTCGCTGCCGGGGGTCAAAGAAATAGTTTCCCATGGCATTTTCGATGATGTCGGCCAGTGTTGTCAAAACCCAAGCGCTGAGCATCAGCCCAATGCACACCTTCTTGGTGGCTAATCTCTGATGTCGGAAAGGGAACACGACGGCCAAATAGCGATCGACGATGACGAAGATGAGCGAGATGACGCTAACCCGCACGCAGGTGACGCTGACAACGAGAAAGAAACGGCAGATGTGCTGGCGGACATTGATAAGGATTGCGCCAAAGGCAGTCGTTGCGCCTAGAAGACAGTCGGATGCTGACATCGAGACCATGGCAACGCGGCTGCTGATAGGAAAGATGAACTGAGGATGACAGGCGACAACGATGTTGAGTATGTTTCCGACGAGAATCACAATGCCAAATAGGACTTGAACGATGATGGTGGATGGGGAAGTCGGTGTTGACGTCATGGGCACCAAGACACTGGTCTCGTAAGGAATTTCTGTAATGTTTGAGGGATAGTCGCTTGCCTCGATAACAAACGATGACGAACTCGCATTAGGATTGTTTTGCTCCATGATGATTATGACGAATTATCGAGGATGGCACGAGTATACAATAACAAAAAGTACTCTTCCCCAAGCATGTTAGTCCTCCAAGCATCAAAACCTTCTCAGCTTCTGATTCGACATCAATTCTGGTACTCTGCTGAATATAAGAAAAAAACAAACCCGGAGTTAAAACGAGATAAATAGGGCATAGACCTATGTAACAAGATTGAGCACGACTAATAACAGACATAGTATAAGTTAATGATGCACAGGACAGAGTGGATCGGTGAGAATTGGATGTGCGAGTCTAACTTTAGAATAAATTGTTTAAACCCATGAGCGCAGCGAGTGGGTTTTGGACTGTTCCAAAGTTAAACGAGAGCATCCAGTTCTCACTGATCCACGAAATAGGCCTGTGAATCGTTTGTGTTATGAAATGGGCCCGTCTATTCATAAAATACAATATTTACAACCATTTTCCCCATCATGCGTCCGGTACACCTACAACACTATACAAGACTTGAGCCATGCGTTCGGATTTTGCCGGACTCATGGCCATGCAGTCGGATTTTACCGGACACATGGCTCAGTGTGGATCAGTAAAAAATCAATGCATGACAATTGACCGATCAAATTGCAGAGATTCTAAAGCCCATTTCAAAACACATGCTTAAAATGTTAAGGGGATTGTTAAGTATTGGTTGAGGTGAGGATTCAGTTTTTCACGTTAAAGAACAGACAATTCTAAGAGGAATTCAAATTCTATTTCATGAAAATTCCGTTTTGAAATTGCGGAGATATCCAATAGCAAAGTAAAACAAAGGAATCCTAATAAAACGTGGGTCCTACCTTTTTTTAGGGTCGATTTTTTTGGGATGTCTCAGCCATTTCAAACCAGAATTTTTATCATATAAACTTTTGATTCCTTTGAGAATTATGATATTCTTTCACACTTCGTGACAAGATTTTAATCATCTAAAAGAAATCAACAAAAATAATTGTGCTGGAAACCTAAAGTCCTATTTCAACCAAAATTGTGTCACTCTTTTAAGATGTGGTGCCTCCCCTGCTGCAGATATTCGACTGACATTTTTAATCGTTTACAGTCAAAGATTGATGATCTGCCGTTCCAGTCATGATACACCCTGTATTCATTTGTAGCCATATACTTAGGTATAGTCTACGTATAGATGTATGTATAGGGCTCGATATTAGCGATATAATTTAGTTCGATGGCCCACGGCTTCTCTAAACATTGGTGTTGGGCCACCAAATTTACATATCGACTAAGATTCCAAGTAGACTGTCACTTTCCCTTTTATTTATGGTCACTCGTATCAGGACAATTGACAATTACCCCCCCCCCCCCCCCGGACAATTACCTCTCAACCCACCCCGGTCTGAATACTGGTTAGTGGTAAGGTAAGAGTAGAGGTTATATAGGGTTAGGGTTAGGGTTACAGTTTAGGTTAAGCTAAGGATTAGGTTCAGGATTAGGACTAGGGTTAGGTCCAGGGGAAGGGAGTGAGGAAATTGTCCTGGGGGCAATTGCCCTAGACCCATGGCCACTACATATCTTTTTTTCGGACCACCAGACAAAAAATTAGTGTCGAGCCCTTGTATGTGCATACATATATTTGCGTGTGTGTGTGTGTGTGTGTGTGTGTGTGTGTGTGTGAAAGAGAGAGAGAGAGATGAGATAGGAAGGGAAAATCGGTGCGTATAGCTTTGGCATCATTTTTCCTCTTACTGTTCCTCTTTTTCGGAAAAGCGCAAGAGTTGAAAAATCGGTCGCCGCCGAGAATCGAACCCGGGTCTTTGGCATGGAACGCCAACGCCTCAAACCGCTCGGTCACGGAGACGTCCAAGCGGTTCAGGCAGACCCGATCGAGCAAGAATACCCGACGGGCCAACCCTTCAACCCTTTATGCGCATGTTCCTTATTGGGGCAGAGTTATGAATAACAACCAGCCGCGTGCCTCAGCTGGATCTTCTAATAACATTCACGTACCGGTGAATTGGTATAATGATTTGCGAAAGAAACCACCGCTACAACCAAGGAGGTACCAGGCGAGCCTGGATATATGGAATGACTTTAGAGGATATCGTTATAAGGTATTCGCAATAGATTATCAGCAATGCCAGCAGTTATAGCCTACAATAAGAAATTGGAGGTACACGTCCGGGGTTATCAGAACGATAACTTTTTCTTACACTATAAATATATGTATTCCTGAGCGCTCGCTACCCTCGCTCGCGCATTTAATCTAATTTCGTAGTGAAAATCATGATCATAATCAATAATATATAGTTAATGCAATATTGGGATTATGTACGTCGCTATTACATTTTGATAATAATAATCATCATCAATCGATCAATCAATCAATCTGTCATTTATCTAATGAGCGCAGAAACTGTTTATATAATTTTACTGCAGTCATATTTCACATTCCTCGACTAAAACAATATATCCATTCCATTTTCCAGAATTATTCAGATTTACAAAATCATTGAAAAATCTACCAAAAGTATGCATGAAATGGCACGATGACCAACATAAAGATTAAAAATTGCTCTAAAGTGGGAGGGGGACATCCCCTTTATTCATTTATTTACTTTTGTTGAAACAAAAGAAATAAAAAGAAAATGTCAGCCGATGAAACCCGGAAGTGGCACCAGAATTTTTGGATCCGCCTGGATCCGCCCCTGAAATTCCATTTTCTCAACGAGACTAACAAAAACGTTATCATATTACATTTTCATGGATGACGAAATTATTCCCAAACAAAAGACTAGTTTCAAATTGTTGAAAGTTGATTTGCATAATAGTATAACGCAAAAATACTGGCGTGTGATGCAAAGCCATCAGGAATATTTTTCAACATTTTTCTTCTTTTTTTTTTAAATAGATAAAATGATTTTTTTAGGTACAGTTATATGAAATTGTACGCGTTGATCCTCAAAGATATTCTACATGCAATAGTATTAGAGCCCTTTAAAAAATAAATCCTCGTAGATGGCATGTCATATATTGCCTAGATTTTGCCTGAGTCGTGTGGGTGAAGCTATACATCGGTATAGATCTGTTTGGTGCATCTCAAGTGCAAGGTGCTTACCGAGTAGGGATGCACTTCCTCAATCTGAAGCTTAAGAAAACGGGAATTTATTGTACGGAGGCTCATTATTTCTATAATTCAGTTTAAAGGGCTGGTATAGTTCAGGTTGAGGTTTTTTTTTTGTGTGTGTGAAATAATAAAAACTTCTCATGAAATATGAAAAAGCATATAAGTTTTAAGAGCAATTCAAGGTTTATTTGATGAAAATCGGTTTTGAACTGGCCGAAATATCAAAGAAGAAGAGGTCCTAATAAAAGGTGGGATTAAGGCCCACCTTTTATTACGACCACTTTGTTTTACTTTGCTTTTGGATATCACACCCATTTCAAAACCTATTTTCATCTAATAAAATTTAAATTGCTCTTAGAATCGCATGTTCTTTAATGTTTTATAAAATGGTTTCTAGGTATCCCGCAAAAAGTCGAAATCCGAATCCTCCATCTCAAGCAAAACGATACCATTCCTTTGAGTGACGGCTTTATTCGCACCTTCGACCGTGCTTGCAAACGTTTGGAGGGCTCTGTAAGTGCACTGCACTACTCACCTTGTGAATGGTAATCCCGTGAAGAACGACCAGGGGAGGAGAGAAAGGAGATGGGGACAGAGATGGGGATAGAAGGAGTTTTTCCTGCTCAGGAGGCGACTTGGTGGCGAGTGTCGTACTTTCTTCTCCTCACTTCTACTAATAGGCTCGCATTTGCCTCTCGGAAACTGAAGGTTGATCGAGGGAACTTTGCTGCAGTTCGTCCAATCAGCTCCCAAGAACGGCGGGAAACACGAAGCAAAGAAGCGATATTAGCGGGGCTCACACGTACAAATTAGCGGGATGACGATCGCGATGCTCATCCCGAGTTTTTTTGCGAGCGTCCACACGTACCAAATTAGCGGGATAGCGATCGCGATCGATATCCCGCTAATTTGGCGAGCGTCCACACGTACCAAATTATCCCGCTAATTGCCGATAGAGATAACAACAAAGCCTGCAAACTGGGTCACGCAGCGCCCTTCTCTATCACTGCCTGCGCGCACTTACCTTTGTCCATTGTCTTTTACGCGTCAGTGGTGTGGTTCGCGCGCTGTTGTTATTGTACTCCAAAGAGGTGAAGGACCTCTTCGCAGAGGCCTCGCTGTTGTGATGTGCGTATTGCATGATGGGATGTAAAAACTCGAGATTCTAATCCCGACCGTTCACACGTACCAGCGCGGGGCCAAATATCCCGCTAATTGAGGAACCAGCGCAAGATTTCTTGGGATTAGCATCGCGATGCTTATCCCGCTAATTTTCGGGTTTTTTCTGTCCACACGTGCAAAAAACTCGGGATGACGATCGCGATGCAAATCTCGAGATTTGTTTCCCGCTAATTGGTGTACGTGTGAACCCGGCTACTAGTATTCATTTACTAGTATTACTTCAACGGTCATTGATTCGCGCGCGCGCGCGCGCGTGTGTGTGTGTGTGTGTGCGCGCGCGCGCGCGTTAGTGCGTCAAAATGTCGGCCTGCAGGATAGTAATAATAGGGAGCTTTAGATTTTGACGCGCGGACGTTTGAGCCGACGCTTGCCCTGGACGTTCTTCTCTCCCTGCGTCGTGTGGAAAAGGAGTTTTAGATTACGCTGGGACGCAACGTATAAAAAAAAATCGCGCCCCCATATGATTAGTGCATGAAGAAGCTCTCTACGTCGCAAACTGTGCGGACGTGAAAATAGCCCAGTACGCGTAGTAAACAACTCAGGCGACGCAAGCTAAAAATAGATTGACTCTACGCGCGCTACTGCGCAAGCTCAGAACATGTTTTTTTCCTTTGAACGTCCGCGCGTCTAAAATCTAAGCTCCCTAATGATAAACAGAAGACAGCGCTTCTAAAGATAGCTTGTCGTTTCAGTCGATAAATTTGCACGCTTTTGTCAAGCGACACCAGGTATGACAACGAGCGCGGGACGCCGTAATTTTGATTTTCGTCATTAATGTAATTACATACATAAAATATTCAAATGAACGCGATCTCAAAAGTTTGCTCCACACATCAAACAGAAGACACGGTGCATGTACCGCACAGGAAATAAAAAGTTACAATTTCAGCATGCTGAGCTTTATAGTATGCACAGCCAAACACTGAAGCTCTGACCACCGTCTTGTTGTACTTGGGATTTTAAATCGCTTTTTTGAGGCTTGACTTTATCAAAATCTACTTTTACGCAGTAACACTCACACAGACACTCACATGATATATATATACACATATACTATATATTACATGTATCATCTTGGCCAATTTAGGTACAAATGCAGTAATGATTCATTTTCTCCCATTTTCATTAGCATAGTTGCAAGATACCGCTCCTTTTTAATACCCATCTCGTCACTCTTATGAACATCGTCTATTTTCACACAAAGATTTTATATTTACACCTCCTGGATCCAACTATTGGAATAATTTCTGTGATAGTATCAAAGCTTCTCCAAGTTTAAGTTTTTTTTTTCAAAATTAAATTAAACAAAATCTTTTTGAATATCTACAAAAATATATCTGAGTCTCTTCAAAAAGTAAACCTTTCGTATTATTATTTACATCATAGAATCGTAAAATTGTGCTGATCCTTTAATATTTGCAAAAGAACTGACACATCAAAATTTATTTTCTTTTACAATCAAGCAGCATTGCTCAGCGGCTCCAACTAGCCATTATTTTCGTCTTGTTAATAGTCCTAAACCTTTTTATCTTCACACTATGTAGTTAGTCTCTCCCCTCTCTCTCTCTCTTTCTCTCTTTTCTACTGCATGAGATCAACTTAGTGTAGGGATTTGTCCAGGTTGTTATTTGATGGATTGTTTTAGCTTGTTTCATAATTTAGCTTTTTTATGTATAGCAAGATGTTAATCATATAATTTTTTGTTTCACGTGGGTGTATGTGTGTGTGTGGGGGGGGGGGGGGGGGGGAGATGCACCCTACAAGCAGGGAGGTGGGGTTATACCTTGCTTCAAGCATTACTTTTTAGTATTCCTCCCCATTTCTAGTATTTTCGTGTACTTTCCATATTTTTCAAACGTATACATTCCTTTTATTTTACATTGCAATGTGATTAATGCATTCAACTACTGTGAAATATATGTTTGTGCTGGAAATGAAAAATGTAGAAATGAATATATATATATATATATATATATATATATATATATATATATACATTAATGTGGAGCGGAACGTTTTTCAGGGGGAAGGTTGCGGAACGGGAGGGTCTCGGTCAATGGACCCCCTCCCCCCCCCCCCCCCCCCCCCCCCCCAAAAAAAAAGGAGAAGAAGAAGAAGGAGGAGGAGAAGGAGAAGAAGAAGCCCAGAAGCATGTTACGACAAGGAAGGCAAATAATGTGACTGATTGTAGAATTCCAGTGAAGGTCTGTAAGAAGCTGATATGCTATACGTGCTGTCCATCGCGTATGATACGGGCGGTGAAGGAAAGTAGATACAGTAAAACAAAAGTTTTAGGGATGATTTTTTTTTTTATAGGTAGAATTAATTGACCCCCTAATTACCTAAAAATATTTGCTATTGTATATGTATGTATATATTTACAAACATATTATGAAGAGCTTGCTTCCAGATGGCGCTACATCCATTGAAAAATGATGGATTTAGCGCCATTTGGAAGCAAGCTCTTCATACATACATACTATTCATGTGACTCCGGGTGTTTTTGATAGATTGTGTACAATGTTTATTAAGCAGAGATACAACTTGTCCGTCCGCGTAAAAATATAAGCTGAGAGAAATTAGAGAAGTTACGAAAATTCGCTGAAAATAATTGTCCTTCGTGATGTAGGCCTACGTAAACTTTGGCCCCAACTGTATGTATGCATATAGGCCTAATACCATAAAAACAGCTCGTGACCTTGGATGCACTATACTAGATTATATTTTGCACGACAAATGCATAATAAGCCCAAGTGCAGCATTATATCACTGAGGTCGAAGGCCTGGGTGAAAAATTGCACGAGGGGTAATCGTGCATTTGAAGTGTAGGCCTATATTGGCTAGAATAGTATACAGTCTCGGTGGGTGATAATCATAGGTAAGTGCATAAGGCCTATACTGTATATTATATTCGATGAACTGTCCTCATCAGATGCATGGAAGTCAAATTGACAAGTTGTACCGCTTTGAATCATTTTTTCCCTTTGATGGAAATAAATAAACTGTTGAAATTAAGTTGTAAGAACTTTTGAATTTGCTAAGCAAGGAGGAAAAAAACCCACCAAAGTTCACCTCCCCGTATCTTCTTTATCTTTACCACCAAGCCCTTGAAACTTTCTAAATATACATATATGTATATATATATATATATATATATGAAAATATGTAGAATAGTTCTGCTATGCTCCTTGTAAATTGCTTTTTTTTTGTGGCAAAGATGCTTGGTCACTTTTTTTTTTGGAGATGTTGGTATTTTCCTGTTTGCGTCGACCATGAAAAAGGGTTACGATTACATGTTTCCCTATGTCTGCTCTGAGATGAATATAAGCCAACATAATTATTCACAGTCTGTACACCCCAGACTCATTGTATGGAAAATTTCGTTCGTGTTCGCGCGATTATCAGTTGGGTCAAAATCGGTACAACTTCGGTACAAACGATCATGTTCATAGGAAAATGCTAGGATAGGCACAACAAGCGAAGCAGATCTTCCTGATGTGCATTCGCCATCTAATCGTCATCGCCCTTTTCACACTTTTCTCTGCTGTAACTTCGAGTCTGGGCATGCTGAGGGTCCGTTGTGTGTGTGTGTGTGGGGGGGGGGGGGGGGGGGGGTCATCCCACGAGTCATACAGCCCACGAGTTCGACAATGAAATCAGGTCCATGAGTCATACAGCTCACGAGTCATAATTATAGCCCATGAGTTCGACACTATGTAAATACAGTCCACGAATTTGACAGATACAACACGGGGTTTAATGTGTCGGCCTCGTGGATCTTGTTTGCCTAGTGTCGAAATCATGGGCTGCATGACTCGTGAGCTGTATGACTCATGGACCTGTTTTCATTGTCGAACTCGTGGGCTGTATGACTCGTGAGCTGTATGACTCGTGGGCTTTATGACTCATGGGCTTTATGACTCGTGGGTGTCGGTCTCGTGACGTGACCCCGTTGTAGGTACTATGATGAGTTCAGTGGTTTCAGGATCAGTTTCGTAATGAAAAATTGGCATTGCTGTAAACTCAGAATCCGAAGATTTATCATCTAGTGTTCACAAACCATTTGACAAAACACTTTGTATATTGTAAACATATGATGATGATAATATCACTATCTCTTTTAACCATATCCTGACAGCGGAAACTCATCAACGTTTTGTGTGTAGGTCAGTAGGATATTTTGTAAGACAATGACATCATACCGAAACCTATACAACACAAGCTTAGCTTTTTAGTAGGTCCCCCATATTTTAATGTTTGTTCAATAAATTCCAATCATCTATTTTCATTTTTCTCTTTTTCCAACAGAACACAACACAGTATAAATTAGGAATTATAACACAAACGTATTCATATAACTTTGCAAAGGATATCAAATTATACGAATAATATATGTATATATTTATATATATACACTTGGTAATTCTATCCTTCTATGAAGAGTGCTCGATATCCTCAAAGGAAGAGCTTTAGACAGAAGTATTGGAACAAGTTCACTCGGTTGAGTAGCAATAAAATACGGATGAACCTGCTGTCAACCGAGTGAAGTTGTTCCTATATATATATATATATATGCATGCTTACTTGTTTGTTAAATTGTCTTGTCTTCTCCTTTGATATACGACGTTATATCTTGTCTTATGTTCTATCGGTTGTAGCATGATTTTTGTGTTTGAGATGTGGAACAATAAAATGAAATAAAACAAAATAAGGTAAATAAATCCCTTTAACCATTGTTATGGTGTCGCTACCAATATTACTGTTGGGTGATATCATATCATCAATGATATATCGTGATTTTTATATCTTGAGTGAGATTTTTTTTTTTAATTTTAGCGAAACCAGAGACCAGTCTGTATGTCTATTTCGAAAGCTTGTGAGCAATGAGGCCTGCACATGAAAGATATATGGCGTGTATTAAAGATAAATACGTCATTTACGTCAACAATTTTTCTCATAACATCATTTTGTTATTATTGATTTCTAAGTTGTTTTTTTAAGCTTTCAGTTGTAGATATTTACCCCTAATACATACTAAAAATTTATATACCGGTATCTTGTTTTCATTTAAAGAAAAATTCAAATCGATAAGGGAGAAGAAAAAAACTACCCTGCATTATTGCCGCAAATGCCATTAATTTCCTTATGTTGTAGTTGTGTTCAAAGCACGTGTCCTATACCCAATAAATGATTTTACACATATTGCTTGTTCAATATCGTCGGCGTATAGCAGGCGTGGTAATTGGAGGCTCTCCCAGCGACAGATGGCGGTATGTATCTATTACCCAAAGAATAGTTTGCGCCTTCATGACACAGTAAAAGTTCATACCACGAAAGATAGAATACAAATTTGAATTTGATTGAATGTTACTTCCTGTTTCATCTGACTCTTTGAACAAGTGCAACTTTATAAAACTATAATGGAAATGGGACATAAAAAAAGAGATTTGTATGATTCTAAAGAGTAAAACGTTTTCAATATTAGTCACCTTTACGTAAGTAAAAATGACTATGTCAACAGCCATTATATCCTCCATTTGGTGATGATTAATAAAGGATTTATTCATTCTTTATTTACATTAACAACGAGGTAAATTCAACTTTACACTGCCTTCTCTAGCCAACTTGAAATTTAAAACAGCAGAACGAGTGCCCCTTTGGTTTTGTGTCAATATGATGTATTATTACAGTATGTTTTTACTTTGTTATTTAAATTTCCTTGTATGGTTTTTTCTTCTCTTTGTGCTGGAATTGAATTTCGCTAATTGTATGTGTGTACGTGTGTGTGTGTAAGTGTGAGTGAATGTCTGTGTGTTTGTGTGTGTGTGTGTGTCTGTGTGTGTCTGTGTCTGTGTATGTGTGGTGGTTGTTTTTGCTTTGCCATGACGGGGGTATGGAATACATAGTCTGAAGACACAAAGTTGGAAAATCCTTATTCAGATTAATTCAAATTTATTTTCATTATTGACAAAAACATAACATACGCTCTACTTTCCTTTGTAACAGAGAATAACGGAAACAAGACAATGTTAAATGAAGAGAGTACACAGCAATAGTGAAATTTTATGGTAATGATGTTTGTACGATGAATAATCAAAGTAAAGTGAACAATATGCAATATGTACTCAAAATTGTCCGTGAGTACTTACTTAAAAAATGAGTTTCGTTTTTATAAAGAATGTGAACATTATCTACAGATCTTATCAAAATGAACTGAAAGGCGATACAATGTATTGATTCACAAATATTTACAAATACAGCGGGAATGAGAGCACCTCCCCCCCCCCTCCCCCTTCAATCACACATGTCTATTGTCTAATGTTAACTTTGAGTAAAAACTAATTTCGAAGGAGAAGGGTCAGAAGAAAACTAAGATATTCGTTTTATACATTCTGTTTTCCTCTCAGTCATACTGAATATTCAAACTTAGCTGTTTGTGATTCAAATGATGGTTTGGACCTCCATATATATATATACGACACGACATAAAAGACCACACACGTAATCACAATCAGGAATGGAATAAGTGCAAACCCTTATTCCTGCTGGATATTATCGACCCCACCCTCTCCCCATTTTAGGTGATACTCGTTATTTCAAAGGTTCGTTAATCGAAAAACGAAGTATTAAAGGGACTTTATTCCGGGAATCTGTTAATTCAAAAATAAAAAAGAGGTGCTTGCAAATGAACCATTTTTTTTTCAAATTCAAATGAACTTAGGAATTTTCTGCATCGAATATATATTACAAATGGAATACAGTCATTTCTTTTTGTTTACAAGGCAATAGAACATAGAGTGTGTACATCCGAATAGAAAACTGAGATGTAAACGTGTACAGATTAAAGAAAAGAATAAGATAACATCAATTGGGAACCACTCGGGATAAAGTGAATCAAATAATCAGACTGATTGTGGTACATGCACACAGAGAAATTAGGGTTCTTTTAGGGTTCTTATTTTCACCCTACGAGCAAATCTAACTACGTGGCACCTTATAGGGTTCGGGATGGATGTAGGGGTGCAAATCCGAACCCTAAAGGGAGCCAAGTCTTAAGGGTTCGAATTTGGAACCATTCCATAGTCTTTCCCGAAAGCTGACATGTGGGTGTTGAATGGTGTTTGCTTAAAATGCCACACTATTTTTGGATATTATCGTATATTTTTATTTGAAAATATAACTACACGTTGTTAAAGAGTAACAGTGTCATCAGTAATACTGTACTCAAAAAATTACTACTTGAATTAAACATTTTTTTTTCTTCTCGCACCGGGATCAAGAATATCATTTCAATGACGTTATCATAGAGAGAAAGCAAACGAGTACAAGTACACGTATTATGCGTGCACGCGTGGACCGTTGAGCACTTGGTCAATGGCAAAGCTAAAATTGCATGCGCACGCCACGCCGTAGGTCGCGCGGTATACGTACGTGCATACTACTGAAGTTCCTCGTTTGCAATGGACAGACGACCGTGAGGTTGGGGTGATGAATTAATCTTTTTGATGAGCCAAACGTTGTGAGTAGATAATTGTACTGTAATTCCGTTGAAAATATTTCACAGTAATCGATGATGATATGTGTGAATTATGCTCATAGAATGCTGAGTGGTGAAAACTGATGCGAAAGAGTTGTATCGAGGTACATGTGTACTAACATGTCAGAAGTGCGATCATACCTACAGTAAAGCATAGCGAATAAGTCAATGAAAGTGCACGGTAATACGGAAAGCCTCAACCAAGGTACTAACTACGACCAACAGCCCCATACGCATAGCGTAATTACGCTATGCGTATGGGGCTGCTGGACGCAGTTACCAAGGTATGTACGTAAATAGGTGACCGGATATAGTCGCATCATTTTCGTTAATGGGAATTATTACGTTTGAGCCGAGTTGAGGCTCAGTTGGATATTGGTTTCTGTGAAGTTGACAGAAAGAACGATGTATGCATGTATGATGTGCCTAATGAAGAAAAATAGTGTTCCTGGTTCATTTAGGAGAATTTAAGACATGTATGAAGACATTGAAGTCAGAAAATTTAGGTTGGCCTTAACTCCTTGTTGTCTATCAATGAAACTAGAATGTGTGTTATAAATTAGCAATGCCGTAGTCACAGAGCATAAGCAATGATACACGATATGTGAATTTAGATAATATCCACTGGAGAAGTTGCATGTGCTAGACATGACATAAAATAAGTCACACAAACAAGGTATGTAATGTAAACGGTAAATCACTTCAGAAGTACAACCACTTGATCCCATACTTTAGCAGGTAGATACATGTAGGCCTATTCCAATATTGATTGTATGTTGAACTTTGTTTTATTCAATTACAGGTTGAACCTTGCTGATCCATGCTGATGCATGGTGTTAGCTTGGTCTCATACTGGGCCAAAGGGACCTGTGTTTGATTGATTATTTATCATCGAGTTCACTATGCATCAAGTTCAATAATGGTCTTCAGGATGAGTGATGCAGGTCAACCTCGAGAGACTGGTGAGCCATATAGGATGCCAGAGCTGGAGATGGAAGATGTTCAGGATGTCAATCCTGGTTCCTCGTTGAGTCAGTGTGGAAGCCATGCCAGTTCTTCTGAGAGTGTAGCCTGAAGGGCATACTATTTGGCAGCTGAAGCAGCTGCTATAGAAACGCATCAAAACTAGAGCTCGAGGAGTTTCGACTTATGCAGCGGAAGATGAGATTAGCTGTGAGACCAAGCTGCAGGTTACTGAAGCAGAGGAGCAGATATACCTTGACTACGAGAACAAGAAGTTGGGAGTCGGCTTTCCTGTGAAAGCAGAGGATGAAACCTTGCTGTACCCAACTGAATGCGCCAACCAACCAGTACACACGAGTACACCGATTTCCCTGACTAGAGAAGTAGCAAAAAAGTTATTTTCAAATTTTCTTTGACTTTTAGCAGATATAGTCCAAAAGCCAATAAGATCATCAGCATCATGTAGTATCCGTGAACCAGGTTTGATGAAAGCCCATCAACTTTTCCGTAGATACATCCGTACAGACCGGGAGACAGACAGGCAACCTGAAAACATATGCCTCCGGCACCATTCAGGGCGGAGGCATAATAATGAGACTCCTATAATATGTCATGTATGTTTAAACCATATAAAATTTGAGACGGGTCACATTGAATCTCCCCCCTCCCCCCCCCCCCCCCCCCCATTAGAATTGCTAAACACCACGGCTCTAGAAACATCTTTCCATTTTAATCCAGAAAGTAATCAACTCCCTGTTTTTAGCCGAGGGTGAGCATGAAGCCACTCCATGAAATGAAGATTAGCATTTTTTCTTGTGCAAAATATATGTGAAAATATTTAATTTCATAGATAATGATAACTATTTATTCTGTCTTTTAAACTGTTGTCAGGTTATTCCCTTTCTTAGAATGCACTGGCCTTGAATATTTACAAGAATACTCTAAAGAAATATATAATAGAAAAATACAAGAGAACGAACTTAAGAGAACTTGACTTCTATTCACTTTTATCTTCTTTTTGGGGGGAGGGGGGGGGAGGGTGGATTATGGATGAAAATATGAATCTGCTAATGGATATAAAATACTCAAAGTATGCTTTCCATTATATTTCATACTACATGGGGTTTGTTTGTATTGTTCATATTTTAGATATTTCTTCACCATCGATAGCCTCAGTGCTTCAACAACACCTGCACACTTTGAATTGATTGTTTAAGTAGAGAACAAAAAAAAAGATAAGTCGCCTGATGTTTTTTGTAGTAGACAGCCACACAATTTATGTCAATTTTGGGCAATCTCTGGCAATGCAATGTCATAAGTGGAGTAGCTTTGTGACACTTGACAAAAGCATGCTTTTCTCACAAACCCTTTATGTATAATATAAGGATTGAAAAATAGATTTTGTTCCAAAACCTGAGAAAACTCAACATATCATATCGACTTTTTTTTGCATATAAAAGAACACTGGACTTCACTCTTTTGGAAGGCAGAAACTATTATCATTGCCCTTACGTCAGTGACTTGTCGAGGAAATGTGCATGTTTTTCCTAAGAGAAAAGAAATGTGAAATTCTCTTTAGGTTTGCCTTGAATTGTTCTACGCATGCGACTGCACAAATGATTTAAAGATTATTAACTTTTGAATTGAATGTCCGCTTTTCAATTTTTTTACTGATGTGTTCTAATCGTATAAGCCAGTTCGGGGTACCAGTTTGAGCATGTGCGAAAAAAGGTTATTTGTACCGAGAGACAGGTTATTTTTTTAATTTCACTGAGATAAGCATCTGTAATGCTAGGATTATTCATGGAATCCTTATAGATGGTGCCTGCCAGTACATCCACTTGACAGCAAGCCTGGTATCTGGCAATGTTAACACAAAAAAAAAGTTTGTTAACATATTCAAAACAGCACTTGATAAAATAGATGATTCCCTAAGTGTTGATTGACGAACCATACTGGTCACTTCATCTACACTGGTTAGGTTCATTCTTTCTTTGAATATGAGTTCCATAAATGGCTATGGTGGGCAAGCTGCTGCATTATGTCACTTTGAGTTGAGTGAAGTGCCTAACCAACTGAGAAAAATGAAAGGTCATTTGTACCTTTGTGCACATGAGCTATCTCCGGACTGGCTTATTGCAGCGCATTCACTCAATCCACATGTAGGTCTATATGAAGGTGGACTTGCCCTCTAACTCTGATTATAATTTTAAGCTTTCTTTAAGTAGGTTGTATAAAGTGCTGATATATTTGTGTAAGGTTTGGTGAAAATTAAGTGTTAAAATGATTGGAAGAGTTGTGAGACTGTATACATCAACACTTGACGTATTTCTCATGCATGATCATAAATCTGTAAAATATTAATGGTAATAGTAATAATGATAATAATGATGATAATAATAATAATAGTAATAATAATATATTTTGCTCCTGATCATTATGCTTGTGATGGTGCCAATACCAATACCTGCTTTATGAATGTGAAAAATCGACTGCTCTTTACAATATTTAGAATGTTGGGGCTAAACTGCATACATTGTGTAATTATATTTATGGTCTACTGAGTACAATGTGCTTCTTGTTTCCATCGCTTGAAAAAAAAACCCACAATGTATCAAAAAGTTTGTTTTTAAACTTGTCTCACAAGACATATTCCTTCCTCTTTATGTCCAGTTTGTAATACCACTGATTGGTTAACCTTATTTTCCCTTTCTGAGTTAACATTTTCTGTGGAATTGTTAATGTTAATTTGATGCAATGAAAAGTGTTTTCAGATGTGCTATTCTGCCCAAGATTTATAACTGGGACATATCTTTAGCTGTGTGCATAAAAAAGTAACCAAATTTAGATGTTCATTCTTCATTTTTTTATTCTTTTTTTCACCTTTCTTATCATTGGTGTAATTATATATGAAAAACAAAATGTGAAGTATACTAATTGTATAATGGGGCACATTTGCAAGCTCTCAAGCTTGGAATTGGATGGAATATGTCAGTACAAGTAGTGAGTTTCAAATATATATGACAGAACTTTGCCATACCCTTCATTGTTTTGGCAATAACTTGTGTACCAGAAATCAGAGTTGACATATCGCTGTTAATGTCTAAGAGCGTCATAAAGGTGCTTTTGATTACCGTAAGATGTACCGGTAAATTCAAGGTGCATATCTATGATCCATTCTAGAAGTAGAAGGACAATGTGAAAGATATTTGTCACATAGTTTACTATTACTCTGCGCAAGCTTCAGGGATTTTTTGAGTAAAAAGAATTAGTGCTTTTTGTCAATGTGGTAACTTCCTTTAAAAGAAGAAAAGGTAATCATGTGATGGAAAGAACGAATATTATTTTTCTTATTCAATGCACTGACCAAATTTCATACATTTTTGATTTACATTGCCCTTTTTATGACAAAATATGCATCTCGTATTAGAATTTGTAGAAATACAATGTATATTTCATGTTCACTTTAAAGTAAACCATGAAAAAGAAAATCGCTGTTAACTTGTCCCTCTTCCATGAGACATATATTAAAACGTTAATAATCTATATGTAAGTATGCACTGTATTCATCATGTTTATGTTCTATTTGTTGTTGAATTGAAGTCTCTGACTTCAGTTTTCGAAAGATTGTGGATTTAATTGACTGAGAAACTGTGTGTAAATCTACTGTATGCATGCTATTTTGCTTCATGTCTGGAGTGTTACCTTAGTTAATTGTGAAGTCAGTGAAGGCATCCAGTAGACCTTAGGTAATTGTTTGTGAAGTTAGTGAAGGCATCCAGTATATAATTATTTTGGTTTTAACAAAAAGGTTATAATTTTCACCATATGGGGTGCAGAAAGGTAACCCTATATAGAGACGTGTGCAAATTGTATTGCATCCTATATTGCGGTGACTTTATCACCCCATAGGGTGCAAAATTACAACAATAACAATATGAACCATAATGGGTGCAGGTAGGAGGTGCAGAAGAGGAACCCTGTATAGAGGTCTATATTTGCACCTTTTTGGGTGTTGAATATAGGGTGCTAAATAAGAACCCGCAAAAATAGAACCCTAAATGGAGCCGCTGGTGTTACAACGATATGAACCAGAAAGGGTGCAAATTTGCACCTGAATTTTTGTTCACCCTATGGGGTGCAGAAAGGGAACCCAATGGAGGGGTGCAAATATGCACCCCAAAAAATAGAACCCTAAATGGAGCCGCTGGTGTTACAACGATATGAACCATATTGGGTGCAGAAAGGGAACCCAATGGAGGGGTGCAAATATGCACCATATATGGTGTTAAATATAGGGTGCTAAATAAGCACCCCCAAAAATAGAACCCTAAATGGAGCCGCTGGTGTTACAACGATATGCACCCTCTAGGGTGCAAATTAGAACCGTAATTTCTCTGTGTGTGTATTGGGAGTGTAAATACAGAAGAATGTCGTCAAATAAGCATGTAACTTGAAGATACGACAGCCTTTAAAGAGAAGGGGGAAAAACGAAAATGGGCAAAACATACATTTTGATTACCTATCGAAAAAGCAAGAAAAAAAAAAACCTGTAACATTCTGGTATCACATTGCAACAACGAAAATTGTATATTTTTTATACACTATAATAAATTATATACAGAGAATAAGGTGAGTGAGATGAGTGCTGGTGCAAGTGGAAGAGCCCAGCAGGCGTGCGATACTTCGTGCCTTATTAAAATAAGAAAACTTGAATATTATGTTTATTAAATATTTTGATGTAAGGAGACTGGGGGAGGGGTAATCAAATCATTAACAATTAATCTATTTAATTTTTGTTTACAAAGGTCAGATATTAGCTAATTCCCATAACTTGATATAATGTAGGCCTATTTTTTCATATTTGCTTTAAGAATAAAAAGTGATGTGCATGCTTTAATTTGTTCGGGAAGAGAATTCCATATATCCGGTCCTTGGTGTCGGATAGATCTATGAGCGACAAGTAGCTTTGGGTTATTTAGATGAATGTCATTGCAATGACGAGTGGGATTGGAGTGTACTTTGCTATTTGAGATGAAAGTATCATGAAAGAACGGCAGTAAAATGTTGATGTATTTGAACATAAAAGTGGCGGATTGATAAATATGAAAATCATTTACTTTTAATATTTTTCAGTCGTTTAGATAAAGGATCGGTATGGGCTAAATAAGGTGAATGTGTAAAAATTCGGACGGCTATTTTTTGCAAATGAAATAAATTTTGGATTTATTCCAGTTGCCCCATACGATATTACCATTTAATCATATGTGGTAACACAAAAGAATTGTACAAGATTAAAAGAATCTTCTTTGTCAAAATTGGTTTCACCCTATAAAGTATACCAATCGCTTTCGAAATCGAAGTACATATTTTACGAATATGTTCATTCCAAGTCAAAGTTGAGTCCAAAGTTGAGTTAATAAGAATACTATTTAATAAGAATACTTTATAAAAATATCTATTTTGTGATTGGTACGGGATTGAGGGCTCTTAAAGTGCATAAAACAGGTTTTATCAACGTTCAGTGACAACTTATTGCGCTTGAACCACAGAGATACCTTGGACAATACGGTATTCGGAGAGTTAAGAGTATTTATACACTTTGTTTGAATAAAGTGTATTTGTGTCGTCTGCAAATAATATGAAATGAAGAAGATGGATGAATTAATAATATCATTTATATATATCAAGAAAAAAAAGAATAAGTCCAAGGATTGAACCCTGAGGCACGCCACTGGTAATATCAGAATAAAGAGGAAGTTTTAGACTGAAACGAAACAAATTGCTCACGATTAAAAAGATAACTTTAAAACTAGGAAAGAATTATACCTCTTAATACCTAATTTTGATAATTTCTAAATTAAAATTTGATGATTAATTGTATCAAAGCTTTGCTTAAATTAAAAAAAAACTCCAATTATATGTTCTTCGTTTGACAAAGTGCTAACAATCTCCTCACAGGATTGTATTAAGAGTACTCAGTTGAGTAGCCCCTGCTAAAACCAAATTTATTTGGATTAAGAAGACTGTTATTGATAAGCAATAAACGATCATTAACTAATTTTTCAAGAATTTTAGCTAAAACGGGAAGCAACGAAATGGGGCGATAATTTTTTTTTTTACTTCGGCAGGATCATCCTTTTTACATATGGAATTACTTTAGCAATTTTCATGGCATCTGGAAAAGTTCCCGTAATAAAAGAAAGAATGAAAATATGTTTCAATGGTGAAACAATATAATATCTATATAAATATTAAGCAGATTAACATTTATTTCATCATAACCACAAGATTTGCTGGGTTCAAAAGTTTGCACAGTTTTCAAAATTTCATTTTTATTGGTTGGAGTAAGAAATAAAGATGATTCAAAATGTTCAAAAATATAATCAGTGAAACAGCCAACATTAAAATCAATTGATGCGGCTAATATTAGTGAAATAATTGTTAAAGATACAAGCAATTTTGGATGGGTCTTTTACTTCGATTCAATTTTTATTGATAAAATCAGGGAAATTTTTCTTCCTTGTTTTTACAAGATTATTTATTGTTTGCCAAATATTATTCAAATTCCCTTTATTTTGTTCAATTAAGATGGAATAATACATTTTATGCGATAAACAAATTAAAGAAGTTAACTTATTCCGGTTATTTTTATAATTTTGTTTATTAATAAAAGTGGGTTTTTGAACAGATAATAACTTATACAACTGATTGCGGGTATATATAGAGCGCATTCTGCATTTGGTAATCCACGGCATTTTCTTTTTTCTTGTACTTTGATTTGCAACAACAACAGGAATGCTCTGATTCTAATAGAATATAAATTGATTCATAAGATTACTGTAACTTTTGTTGACATCCAATTCAGAATAAACTTCCAACCATTCTTCAACAGCTAAGTTAATGTTAAGTAAGTCTATATTTTCTAGAGACTTTTTACGATATGATTTGGGTTTATTCTTAGATATCGATCTTAACTCATAAAAACTGCTCACAGATTGCAAAAATTGGTAAATGATCGGAAATATCTGAATAAATAATACCGTTATAGATTAGATTTTTTTATATACGTTGGAAATATATCATCTATCAAAGATTGACAAGTGTTTGATATTGGGCCGAATGCATAAAACAAGCAATTGCTGGTAAGCAATTGCTTCAAGCAAAAGCACAAGCTCGTCTAGCAATAGGTCTAGCTCAAGCAATTGCTTAAATCCATATGCATAATCTTTTGCTTATGCCAATACCTTTTGCTTGTCCCGCTCAAGCAATTGCTTGCGTTTTCAACAAAAGGGACGTCACGCCTGTGCAAACACAAGAACAAAGGCGAGTGTGGCAACATGTATTTGAAAGGGCATGTGTGTGTGGAAACATTTCCTGACATAGCAGAAGAGCTATGAAATGCACACACAGACACATACACACACATCTATACACACTCACGCTTATTACTGGCTGATTTCCATCACTGCAGCTTACTGCAGCCCGGATCTGCCAGATCGCACGTGGAGAGAGGTCTCCTCGCTCTCCACCGAAGTCAGACATCCTACCTGTTTTTCATCACATTTTGCGTGCTAACCACTGGACATTCCCGTTGTTGAAATGAAAAAGTTTCTTACACTACTTATGAGTAATTTCTTGTAGATTTATACCACTCTTTCACAAGTGTGGTCTTTCTTTCATAAATATGAAAATGATTCTTAAAAGGGAACGTTCCGGTTAAGCAAAAGCTCAAGCTCATTTTACAGAGCTTGAAAAATCGTAAGCAACTGCTAGCAAGAACTAGCAAATGGTATGTTTTATGCATACGTTTTTTAAGCAAATACTTGGTCTCTAAGCAATTGCTTGCGGGCAGCAAGCAATAGCTTGTGCTTGCTAGCAAAAGCTTCTGCTTGCAAGCAATTGCTTGTTTTTATGCATACGGATTCGAGTAAAAGGCTAGCACAAGCAATTGCTGGCGTTTATGCATTCGGCCCATTCTCGTTGGTTGATTAATATGGGGATAAAATCGATTAGACTGAAGAATATTTACAAAATCAACAACAGTATACTTTAATTTAAAGGGATGGTACATTTAAAGGGATGGTACATTATTGGTGGAGATGAGAATTGGGCTTTTAACTTTTTGCGAGATACCAAGAAAAAAAAATTATGATATAGTACAGAGCATACCATTTTAAGAGGAATTCAAAGTTTATTTTATGAAAATCGGGTTTGAAATGACGTCAAACATTCAAAACAAAGCGATCGTAATAAAGTGTGGGTCTCACACTTATTAGAATCGCTCTTCTTTTTTTGTGGATATCTCAGCCATTTCAAAACCAAATTTCATCAAATAAAAGTTGAATTCCTCATAGAATTAAATGCTCTTTCATATTTTCTAAGAGGTTTCTCATTATCTCACCAAAAAATGTTGGAAAACTGAAATTAGGTCTCAACCAAAACCGTACGATCCCTTTAAGAAATCAATATAATAATCACCCATTAAATGAGCATTCTTATTTTCCAGCAACATTTTATATAATTTCACGTCAAAATCTTCAACAAACATCTCGATATTATTACTAGAGAGTTTATAGATAATACCAACTATTATATTTTACCCTTATCATTAAGAATTTTAATATACCGTGTACAAATCTTCGGCTCACTCAACATGAATATCGCTCCTAATTTTTTATCTAAATTGAGTATGGATAAACATTCTTATTCCTCCTCCTTTACGATGTGTGCGATCGGTGGGAATAAAACTATAATTTGGAAGATGAACAATGGGTGGAGAATTTGAATGCAACCACGTCTCGGTTATACCCATAACTGAAAAAGGAAACTCATTCATCGAGGTGATAAGTAATTCCAAAGCATCAACATTTTTACTGAGACTTGTAATATTAACATGAAAACCCTTGGAGGTACCAACCTTATTTCGTTCTGAGATTAACGAACCTTTGGAATATATCCATATACTATAATATATACATGTTTTTATATAAATTTATATACAATATATATATATATAGTTGAGACAATGTAGATAACAGAAGATGTCGCATGAAACCGGCAGAGTTGTGAAGCTTTCGACCGTGGTCTTCCTCAGCTTTAATGTCTGTTTGTGAAACGAAATATATGTTTTTGAGCATAACAAATCTGAAGTCATAAACACAATATATTAAATATAAGTTGAGCATGAGTTAATAGTTACATGACATACTTGGCAATATTTTTTGGCACTTTGCAACACATTCAACAATGTACAACTGTAAATGAGTGTATAGTGAGTATATATATCATACAAACATATACAATAAAAATTATCAAACATATATCATAAACAAACTAAATAATATAATTACCTGCTAAGCAGACGTTTGCGTTGCCTGGATGTCTTGTGGCTGTCTTGTGGCGGGATTTGAGTGATCATGTGATATTGGGGGAAGGTTTGTGTGCGGTGGTGCATGTCAGGCAGGAGTGGGGTAGTGTAAAGAATTAGGTTGAGTGTTACAAGTGTGTCAGTCGTGTCAGTGCAGATAAAGAATTGTTAACAATTACGATACAATGAACATTCTCGTGGTCATTAACCCCTACAGCTGATTTACCAACAATCAAAATAGCAGGCATGGAACCCGGGTACAGATAGAGTGTGGATAGAGAGTGGATAGTGTGTTGCCACTTGTCCCTAGGTACATAACACAGAAATATACAATATACACATCATTTTATGCACCAAAATTATTGCTGAAACAATCTTCATACTCTTGCCACATAATATAACAAAATTGTGTCGCACAGTATAATTTTTCTGTGTACACCTCTATCAATCTATCAATTAATCTATTCATAATTCATATTTATACATATTCATATTGAGATCGTATATATATATATATATATGTATATATATATACACATATATATCCATATACATATGCATGCATGACATACACATAAATATCATATACACACATATATACATATATGATTACATAATTCCTTCTATCCACATTATATAATAACTGAGTATATAACAATACCTATCAGTTAACCAATACAACATCAAAAAATCGCAATCCTTTACAAACATTCTATCTTTTCCGTAAATACAGTCTCATTTTACATAAAACCCGGGTACAGATAAGGAGGGGATGATGTTTTGCCACTTATCCCTAGGTACACAACATAGAAATAAAATATATGCCAAAATTATTGCTGACAAAATCTTCATGCTATTCCCACGTGATATAACAAAGCGGTATCGCACAATATTATATATACTGTTTCTCTGGTGCACAACTCTACCTCTCTCTATCTATAATCATCATTTCTTATACATATTATATAATGTTCATGCACCCATGTTATGATTATATACACATGCATACACTATATATATATACACATATATACATAGAAGAGCCTGCTTGCAAAAACCGACAAGTCCATATTTGCCAAATGGAGACACATGCGGCTAAATATATATATATATATATATATATATATATATGTGTGTGTGTGTGTGTGTGTGTGTGTGTGTGTAATTATATATACGTATATGACACACAGACACACACATATATATATAATATATATTATATATTTATATTATATATATATATATATATATATTCGTTCTGTTTGATATATTACATTATACAACCGTATAATGAATTCAAATTCCATTAATGTAGTTTTATGAGTATACGGACAAAATATTAGCGGGACTACAATCCCGTCTTTTATAGACAAGAAGATCCATATCTTGTCACATTATTTTCTCGAAGAAGAAAGCCAGCGGGAACCTTAACAAATCAAATTTGTGAGTTAGGATTTCCGGCATATTCTTTTCACAATCGTCAGTGGCATAAATCACTTTTCTGTTGATTTGTCAATATACTGAAATGATATGGTGATAATCTCTTGTCGCAAAACTAATTGTCCATAAGTAACATCCTATAAAACTTATTGTTCCTATAAATGCATTACTGACTCTTGCAATCCAATCAAATAGCAATCAGACAACTAACTCCGCACTCACGTATAGACGTGCACGTAAGTTTTACAATCTACGAGCGAACGTGCGAGGGTTAGAAGCTTTCTTCAGCTGTAGTCATAGATAAAAACAGACGTTTAGTCAGGGAACCTCGCACCTCAGCGTTTGGTACGGCTCCGAATATGCTTTCACTGTCTGGAGTCGAGTCGCTTGCCCGGAAAAAGGGAACGAGCGCGCGAATACGCGTAAAAATAGATTTCGAGAAAATCGCAATTTAAAGTTTCAATTGACTATATCTTTGATATTTGAATATCAATACTGCTGAAAATTCACAAGTGAACAGATAATATTCCAATTTGGTACTAGCTAAAGTGGCTATAATGAATAATCTACAAATTTTATGATATTGCTTATGATTTTACCTCATGTCCGTTCGTTCCCTTTTTCCGAGCACACAACTTGCGGGCGGTGTTCCCAGTAAAAGGAAACGGAGCTGAGCTGAGTGACTCGTTCCCTTTTACCGGGACGCGTACACGCGCGCAATGTTACCAGTAGAAGGACACGATTCATGTGTTTGTACAGGTTTCTGTGGAATGCGCGAGTCGGTACGACATACTGCTCACTGTGTACCCACGTATGCATTTTTCTGTGGTCGATTAATAAAAATTCATCTGAGGACCCAAAACAAAATGCGGGCTAAGCTATTGAAAATTTCATATCACAGCAGGCAAGGCGAAATACAGCTAGATCTGGGAAATGCAGCAGGTCAACCGTGTACTGTAATAACTCGGGCCTGGGCTAAGTAAAGCCTGTCATTCTAGTCTAGGGTCCTAGGCCTAGCCTAGTCTACTTTAGTACTTTATTTTAGGCTAACTTATTAGAGTCTTAGTAGTAGAGTCTAGAAGTACTAGAGTAGGCCTACTAGTAGGCTATAATTATTGTCCAGATCTCGACAGATCGGGGTCTAGGTTACGGTTTAACTTGAGCCTTAAGGTACAATATGAAATAGGCCTATGTTTTTTTCTTTTGGTTTTCACTTAGGAAACATAATAGGCCTAGAACCCTATAACGCAAAATCAACAAGTTCCCCCGCCCCCCTTATTTACCGTGATGTGTCTTGCTGCCAGGCCCAGGGTTCATGGTCCATGACCTGAGGTTGGGGCAGGATCGGAGTTCTAAATTTATATTCAAAGGCTTAAGCCACGTTCCCAAACTTTGGCTCTCAGCGTTCGGGTATGGAAATGCAGCACGGTGACAAATAATTGACGTGAAAGCGGACTCATGCCATGGGACCCTCTATATTCTGTATTCCAATGGGAACTAAATCTTCTTGTTCTTAAAATTGTGACTTTTAGCTATGGCTAGAGCCTACATTTTATTTTTTGTTTCAGTTTTTAAGTAATTTTTTAATGAATTTAAATGTAGAGTATATCCAGCATCTATTTTTTTCCCATGGAGCTGAAAATTTTGGTCAGCTTCGCATTAGATTGTAATAATGACCTCCCAACATTTGTGAAGCCGTGATATTATTAATCGACAGAGCCTTATCGCCTTCTATTTTGGGGTTGAGTAAATGTACTTATAGTTATACATCCTACTTAATCGAGACATCCGTATTGACTTTTAATTTGGGGTGGGATGCATACAGATTCTGTCTATAATTACCATTAAACTTCGGTTTATTTTTTCTTGTAAATTGGGAATAGTTTTCTTCCTTGTATTTTGTTTTCCAATCTAGGATGGGGTGAACCCCTGTACATTAGTTGTTTTTATTTTGTGTGTGTGTGTGTGTGTGTGTTTTCTTTCTTACATTCTTTTTTCTTTTTTTTTTTTTCTTGCCTGGAGAGCTGGCGAGGCCTGTAGCACTTCCTATCTAGAACGTATAAAAAAAACAAAAAACAAACAAATTAGAGAGCATACACGTAAATGAAATATTCATCGTTTATCTTCTACTTCTAATGACCTTCAACCATACCCTCACTTCATCAGACAAGGAATAGTACAGGGAGAATGGAAATATGCAAAACATAAATCTCCCCCCCCCCCCTTTAACCTCTCACTCACTTTCATCTACTGTATTTCCTTTCAGCCTTATCAAATGAAATAGACACAGACACACAATTCCTGCTCACATCTTGCTCTTCTCTGAGACAGTAGGAAATAGATATTGCGTTGTTCCTTGTTATAAGGTATGATAGTATATTTATTTGAAAATAAATAAAATGGAGAGAATTTCATTCACAACAGTAATAAATAAATTCATCAATAGCAATTAGACAATTCATAAATTATTCATTAAATACAGCAACATCAGCGTAACCAAAATGAATGCCTTAAATAGATCTACTCATGTAACTATTATCCTGATATCTAGAGTCTGCATTTCTTTCGGCATTTATGCAACATTCTCCAGAAATATATATGTATGGTCTTCAAAATATGATCACATTTCTAAATGAAAAGTACACATTTCATCTTTGATATTCATCACCTCAATATAAGCTCCTAAAATCCATCAGCATTGTTTCATGATAAATTATATGGGTATATAATCATCTCTTTCTTTCCTCATGTACCTAAAATAGACAGTTTTATAAAATAAATTATGTCCCTAAAACACCATAAGAGTTCTAAATTTCCATTTCTAGTGTGTCAGGAATCAAGTGGTTACAATTTATTTTAGTCAACAGAGCTGCAGTCCTACCAAATTGAGTCGTATCATTTCTACAAAATGTTCTCCAAGCTTTTTTTTTCCAATATCTAACTTTTTTTAGAGCAGATTTTTTTTTTTTCAGTTAAGATACAACAGTAACAGTTTCAGCATCACTGTCTAGGAGGTTTAATTATATTCTAGTGAATTAAAAACAACTGTGTTTAGTATAAATAATTATATACATATATATATATCACTAAGGAAGCCAATCCTGGAAAAGAGCATCTCATTCCAGTGAAAACCAGTAGGTAAATACGTATATTTCATGACAATCATCATTTCAGTCATTCACAATTAAACCCATTAGACCAAAGAAATTACTTTGCAGACTTTACAATCCAGTTAACAGCTTCAAGTTTGAGTCATACTATCATTTGAATAATAAACAGTAGATTATCATTACAAGAAAATTATATCTAAACTCAAAATTAAAGAAATGATTAATTTTAATTTATTAATTAATTTTTTTCAGGAAAATCATGATTTTTCCCAATCCTGAGTGCAACACATGTCAAATGTTGAAATTAGCTTTAGCAACAGCCACGTTGTGTTTCATACACTAAGAACTGAATTGCATTCCATGAGCAAATGCCCACTCTCAAGATACTTCTGATCGATGATACTGATGCGTGAAGTCCGAACAATATACATCAGAGCAGCCGAAATAAATCTTTAAGATGAAAAGCCCTTGGTTTAACTCATTAAAAAGTTAAAGTTTTAATGTACCACTGCACAACAAAAAATTATTGGAGGCATACTCTCAGTATACATTGTATCTGATAAACATTTAAGATTTTCTCTTCAACTACACACATTGAAGATTAGTTTTTCAGCGCATCTGAAAATCATTGGAGACATTCTTGTACACTTATGCAAACACGAACATCACTAAAGACTAACTCTTCAGCAAACTTGAAAATAATAGAACAGCTAGTCTTCAGCAAACGTGAATATCACTGAAATGTTACTCTTCAGCAATCCTGAAAATCATTGAAGACTTGCTCTTCAGCAAACTTACAAAACATTGAAGACTTACTCTCCAGCAAACCTGAATATAATTGAAGACTCGCTCTCCAGCAAACCTGTAAAACATTGAAGACTCACTCTCCAGCAAACCTGTAAAACATTGAAGACTCACTCTCCAGGAAATCTGAAAAACATTGAAGACTCACTCTCCAGCAAGCCTGAATATCATTGAAGACTTACTCTCCAGCAAACCTGAATTTCATTGAAGACATACTCTC
Organism: Diadema antillarum; assembly: GCF_040938485.1. NCBI lineage: Eukaryota > Metazoa > Echinodermata > Echinoidea > Diadematoida > Diadematidae > Diadema > Diadema antillarum. The sequence continues at coordinate 574,471 of NW_027271340.1, forward strand.
CATCAAACCTACAAATCATTGAAAACTCACTCTCCAGCAAACCTCAATATCACTGAAGACTTGCTCTCCAGCAAACCTGAATATCATTGTAAGACTTGCTCTCCGGCAAACCTGCAATATCATTGAAGACTTGCTCTCCAGCAAACCTGAATATCATTGAAGACTTGCTCTCCAGCAAACCTGAATATCATTGAAGACTTACTCTCCAGCAAACCTGAATATCATTGAAGACTTGCTCTCAAACAAACCTGAAAATCATTGAAGACTTACTCTCCATCAAACGTGAATATCATTGAAGACTTGCTCTCCGGCAAACCTGAATACCATTGAAGACTTGCACTACAGCAAACTGAAGATCATGAAGAGCTATTCTTCAGCATGCTCCACATAGCTCTCATTGTCTTCAACCTGTGAGCCAGCAGCATGTGCAGGAAGATCTCTGTAAAAGGAATGGTATACACGAGGAATAACCAGGGTGTCACAGAGGTTGATGAGATCTGACTTCTTTGCTGAGCTGATCTTCAACATGTCCTTGTACAACATCTCAAGTTTGGGTACCTTCATTCTGCGACAAGAGGCAGAAACCTTGAGTTCACTGAAGTCGTCGTCAAAGCTGTAGCGAAACTTGATGGTCAAGGGAGATGCCTTCTCATACCTCAAGTGTTTCAGTTTCATCCACTGCACTTTGTTCCCTTCCACATCTCTCTGTGTGTTCGGGAGGATTTCAGAGGCCAGTCCTTTCAGATCAAAGAACTCTTCATGGCTCATTTGTTTAACCTCATAGGGCTTCTTTTGGCGGGACATGGTGACAACTGTGGACCATTGATTTGGGTGATACACTGCCACTTTGCGTTTTGTACGCTCTATCGCACTATGAACTGAATCGCATTCCATTTGCGTATGCCCGCTCTCAAGATACTTCTGATCAATGACCTTGATGTGTGAAGTCCGAACAACATACATCAGAGCAGCCGAAACAAACTTGTTTCTGTTTTGCCCCCCACAGCAATCGCTGTAGAGGGTTACGTGCGTTACTGTGTCTGGCAGAGCCTGGAGGAGATGAATAAGGCAGGAACCAACTTCACAAGACCCTCTGTTACCTTGAACCTCACTCCAGAGAAAACAAAGTACATCACTGTTTGCCTGGTTATAGAACGTAAGATTATATGATGATAATTTACGTTTGTAGTAGAGTACAGATGTCAAAGCAGATGGACAACTCAGGACCTGTTGCAAATCAAAGGTAAATGAAGCACTACTTTGACATGCCTGGGCCCTGGCTTTGTCCCGCTCTTTCTCGTCTCTCGCCCTCTGCTTGTTGTGCAAGTGCTGCTGGTGCTCTTCTTGCAGATCTTCTCTTTCCTCCAGGGTGGCATTGTCATACCTTGTGCAACTTTTGCACTCATCTTTCTTCGGAACAAAGAAACCCAGGTTAAACTCGTTGTTAAACACTTTTCGATAGATCTTACTTGATTGTGGGTTTGTTGATGATTCTTTGTACATATTGTACATTTTTGAGATACTCAGCTCTGTAGGAAGATACTGGCGGGAGCTGGAAGATCTGCAATAATGGGAATCAATGACCTTGAAACTCTTGATATGAGAGCGAATTTCATCTAATGCCTCTTCTGGGGTCTTGTTTTTAGGTGACTGTTTGCCCCTTTGGTCTTTTTTGGAGAAGGAAAGACCAGCTTTCTTTTTTAAGGTGTAGTACACCGTCTTAGCCTTGATGTCAAAGGTACTCAGGAAAAATTTCTGACATACTTTTTGCAGCCCATTGGTGGTAGGAAGGAAGTACTTATTGCGAGGGATTTTTCCACCTGTAACATTTGTTGGCTTTACATGCTGACAGATAAAATCTCTTTGCCTCTCGTAAGAGCCACACTCCCAATAGCTGTTAAACAGCTCCTCCCTTACATCTACTGAGATCTTAGTACTACACTTAACTTTACAAGAAGCTCCGCATGGAGGGCCTACACAGCGTGCTTGGTGCTGTTTCCCATCTCTGGCCTTGTATGGGAGCCCATGGCTCCTTCGCTCTTTGCGCATGTGTTGCTTCCACCTGGTCGGATCTGCAGTCTTTTTTCTTGCTTTCCCATTCTGTGAAATAACAAACATATGAGAAATTTATTAATGATACAATATGCATGTGTGTGTGGTGGAGGGGGGGGGGGGAGGGGAAGTGATATAACCACCTATTTTTTTTTTTTTTATAATTACAAGCATAAATTACCATAATATTGTAATCTTACATTCTATACCCAGACAAACAGTGATGTCCTTTTTTTCTCTGGTTCAAGGTAACAGAGGGTCTTGTGAAGTTGGTTCCTGCCTTATTCATCTTCACCAGGCTCAGGAGACAGTAACATATGTAACCATCTATAGAGATTGCTTGGGGGGGGGGGGGGGGGGGAGAACAAAACCAAGTCTGCTTTCGGTTGCCCCGTTGTATGTTGTCAGGTCTCACATGAGGTTACAGGCCATAGGTTTCTTGGATACAGAGCAACAGAGCACCAAATGCGCAAGGTGGCTGGTTATCACCCAATTTAGCTGGGCATACGTATCATGGTGTGCCCAAGTCATAACGTGAGGCCAAACAAATGAGCCATAATGAACTCTTTGATCTGAAGCCTGGGGACATCATTTAAGTTTGGAAGTCAGTATAGTTTTACCTATCAAGGAGGAATAACTGCATATGATGTGTCACGCGGGGGGGGGGGGGGGGGGGGGGGGGAGCAAATAAGAGTGTGATCAGTTTGTCACGGACAATCTGAAAATTTTCAAAGTTTGAAGGTCTGTCATAAAGAAAGGATGATATGTGATGAATTGGTTTATGTTTTATTGTAAAGGGTTCCACTAAGTTTATTGGCAGTATCCCGAATTTGGTTACCATGGTAATCAATCTGCATGATAATCCATGAAATGTGCAAAATCACGGACAGACCAGATAGAAATCTGGTGCTTTCTATTACTCTTTTGCGATCTTTACCTTAAGAGCTTTGATTTGCCCAAAACTTTTAATTGCAGATGTTAACCAGATATCTGTAAGATCCTATGACCTACGTTTAGTCAAATGCCTGAACAGAATGAACAAACTTTACCTCAGAGAGTCTTGGAATGTCCTCACCAACACGAGTACTTGACAGGCCGCATACCGGTATTGGCTGCATTAAAAATATGTACATATGAATGAATATTATAGTAAGGATTGTTAACCAGTTGAGTGTCAATCAATCAAATGGTATACAATTGACACAAACATAAACTTAGAATTCAAAACTTCATTCAGGTACAGCAAAACTTTTAAAGCCATAATTTAACATTTTCCACATTTAAGAAATTGGAGCTGCATGGTCCTACATGCTATCAGAATGTGTAATGGGGTGTAAAATGAATCTGTGAAAAAAATTATGCTTCCTTGTTTTCATTTAGTGCTTCAAAAAAGTGAACACCTAAAATATCACCTCCATAGATTACTGTGTTGGCTTATTTGGTGGGAGATGCTTACATAATAAAAGAAAATGTGAAAGGAAAGGGTTTGGAAACTCAGTGTGAGATTCAAGACTGTTCAATTCCCTTTTTTATAGTAGGCCTAGGGGGTGCATCTCTGGTCTGATAGACTATGTAACAAAACAGTTTTATGCATATTTATATATTTTTGCATTTACATTTTGTCACAAATTTGGCCAGAGTAGAATTTTCAATGTGACTTTGTTACTGAAGCAAGACAAAATATGACCACATGACCAGAACAGTATTCTGGCACCTCAAGGCCAATATAATGTAAACATGCCAGCACTAAGCCTCATACAAAGAATCTTTAAAACAGCAAACAATGTCTACTGGCTGTTTCACGGATATTTTTCAAACTTTACTAGCCTGATGCCTTGTAAATATCACAAGGTAACAGACGTTTCAATGTTCTTGGTTAATTACGACATTGAGGTGTATATTGGAAATATTTGCAAGTGAGATCTCTCGTCTTTAAATCATAAATTACAAGTACACGGTATTTACCTCAGACTGGAGTGTCTTTTCTTGACTTGGATCTAAAGAATTCCCATCATTTTCAGTAGATGCAGGTGCCTATTATGGAAAAGAATTTATGTACATGGACATCAAATTAAAATACAGCTATTCAAATCTAATAATTTAGCAATCTGGTGGGCATTTCATCCAGTGTTTTTGTCAGTGATTTCACTTATTAATGTGCTCTTAGCCAATCAGATGCAAGGATTTCAGTAGCTTATAACAACTGTCGGTGACGAGCAAGTTTCATGATATGCTCCCCTGGTAGATGAATATTTTTTTCATTCACTAAAGATCAACGTTACAAGGCAAAGTACTTCTGACATTTGATTAAACACTCAATCACAAGGCCTGATGCAAAGACTATAGATTAGCACACCGGCCCGTATTCTCGAAGGAAAACCGTGGTTTAAACCATGGTTTATGCAAATTTCATGGTACACCGGAGCACCACTGCTATAACACGCTCTGGTGCGTACACTAAGGTCCAATCATCCCGATGATAAGCGCATGTGTTGGCAAAGGGCGCGAAGTTCACGCTTGTTGCCATGGTTTAGACCACGGTTTATGTAAATTCATTATGCGTCAATTTACATAAACCGTGGTCTAAACCATGGCAACAAGGGTGGAATTTGCGTCCTTTGCCAACACATGAGCGCTAATCATCGGGATGATTGAACCTAAATGTACGCGCCAGAGTGTGTTATAGCAGTGGCGCTCCGGTATACCATGAAATTTGCATAAATCGTGGTTTAAACCACGGTTTTCCTTCGAGAATACGGGCCACCATGTCTAATGGCTGTTTAATAGATATATTTGTTAAATATCTAGTCCAATCTCTTATGAACCTACATTTTAATGTTCCTGGTTAATGACATTGAGGTGGATATTTGCAACTTTGATCTCCTGCTTTTAAATCATAAATAACAACTATTTACCTCAGAGTGGAGAGTCTTTTCTGGACTTGGTTTTGAAGAATCCTGATCATTTGCAGTTGATGACGATGCCTATTATGGAAAGAAGGTAACTGATAAATTATATCGAAATGACAACAAAACTACTCAAAACTAATCATTTGGAAATATGGTAAATTACATTTTTTTGTCATTCACTGTCTTAATCTTGTGTTGAAGATCAAAAATCATAAGGTGATTATTTCTGACATTTGATGTAAACACTCCAGCACTAGGTTTGGTACAAAGACTTAATAGTACAGCGAACATTTGGATATGGATATTTAAATTCCAAATCTACCAAAACCTATACCTTATAAATTTCACGATTGCAACTTACATTTTAATGTTTTTGGTTGATTATGGCATTGAGGTGAATCTCCTGCCTTTACAATAAATAATAAGCATTTACCTCAGACTGTAGAGTCTTTTCTTGACTTGGTTTTGAAGAACTCTGATCATTTGCAGCTGATGAAGGTGCCTACAAGTATTATGGAAAGGAAATACATCTAGAAAAGATATCAAAATGACAACAAAGCTACTCAAAACTAATAATTCAGAAATCTGGTGAATAACCTTTTTTTTTTGTTTCATTCAGTGTTGCAAACTTGTGTTAAAGATCAACGACATAAGGTAGATTTCTTTTGACATTCGATGTAAACACACCAGCAGTAGGCCTGATACAAAAGCTTTATAGTATAGTACAGTGAACAATGTCTAACAGCTGTTCTATGGATATTTCTCAAAACCTACTATTACTGTACCTAAACCTTGTAAATTTCACAAATGCAACCTAAATTTTATTATTTTTGGATAATCATGGCATTGAGGTGGATTTCTGCCTTTATAACAAATAACAAGTATTTACCCTAGACTGGAGAGTCTTTTCTTGACTTGGTTTTGAAGAATTCTGATCATTTGCAGTTGATGACGGTGCCTGTTCAGGGAAGAATGCATGTGAAAAAGATCTAAAATTGACAATACAGCTAATCAAATATAATAATTCAGAAATCTTGTGAATCACTTTTTTTCTTCATTTGCTGTTGTAAGTGTTACAGATACATTATACGGCAGATTACTTCTGACATTCGATGGGGTATCTAAGAGGATATTAAAATGTAACATTCAATGTAAACACTCAACCATTAGGCCTGATAAATAGTTTAATAGTATATCAAAGAATATCCAATGGTTGTTTTATGAGTATTTTTTTGTTGTTGTTGTTGAAATATTCTAGTCCATTGCTTTGCAAATCTTACAAATGCTACTCACATTTAAACGTTCTTGGTTAATTGTGACTGCCATTTAATACATCATGAATTACAAGCATTTACCTCAGACTGGAGTGCATTTTCTTTACTTGATTCTGAAGAATTCCCATCATTTCTGGTTGATGAAGGTACCTATGCATGTGAGGTAGAAAGAAAAAACATAATTTAGAAAAGATATAAAAATGACAATAGAGCTTAATAAATCTAATGATTAAGAATTCTGGTCAATTCCTTTTTTTCCATTCACAGTTTTAAGTGTAAAAAATTAGTATTCTAAGGCAGATTACTTCTGACATTTGATGGGCTAAGTAAGAGAGCAATAAAATGTAACTGGAAATTGCAGATGTTTCCTAACACAACATAATTTCATAATGAGAAATCAAGTACACAAACACAACTGGATCTACAAACAAATTCCATTATTTAACTTTATGTAGTAACATGTTTTAAATCATAATTATTGAATTTTAATAGTAGTAGCCCATTTCAAGTGACTGCAAATATACACAAGAAATTCTTCAGATAACTGCTGATCTTAGAACAATGCTTTAAAAAGAATTTTCAGCCACCAGTATTTTACAGATCAAGAAGCTGCAAAAAAAAAGGGATTTTCTTTTGTTTTTCTTTACTCTGAATTTGATGTGACATCATGACAAAATTCTAATTAACCTTTATTTCTTATAAGTGATTTAGTGATATCCTTATTACCAGCTTACATCATTTGTATGACAGTTCTCTATCAGTATTTCTTTCACAATACTGCAAAGTTCCAATAAAGTCATGATAATGATGGAATCCTGTACCTTTAAATCACGAATTACACAAATCATGAATTACACACAAACCCAGAATGAAGTGTTTGAGTGGCCATTTATTAGCTAATTGCATCTGCTGTAGACTACCAAGAAGTTGTAGGCCTACATGTAGTTGGTAGAAGTGCTAATTATGGAAATACATGAATAAAACAAATCAAAACAGTGATGAGGCAATGGATCAATCCCTCCCAATGCCATTCTTCCAATTTTTGAAGAGTTATCATAACTACTGTATACAAGATATTACATTTTGATGCCTATTTTGTGAGTATGCCAATTTTGTCAGCCAATTGTGATAAGATATGTGTACTTCAGTTACCATAACTTGCTCACCACTGTACTCACGGTTTTTAAAAAAATATATTAATTTTATGTTTGAATTGAACTTACTTGTGCAGAAAATCTGGCAAGCGGAATGTTATCATCTTCTTCCTCTGAACTCTCTGAATCCACCATCATACTTTCCTCTTCTTCTCCTTCATCCTTTTCCTCTGGAACACGGAGGACTGTGCCTTCCCATATTTCAGTTTTTTTTTTACTAGTCTTCCACTCCATGATAATTGTGGATCCTGGGTGCGGCGGTCCATCGGGGCAAATGATGTCCTTCACTGCAACTGTATTTTCTTTGCCATCTCTTTTCCACTGCACAAGGATGAGATCTTCTGGGTCCATTGATCTATCATTAACAAAATAAAAACAAAAGGAATCTTTACTCTTAATCAATATGAATCTTTCTCTACTTTCCCATCTTTCTTTGAATACTTAATTAATCAATTTATAGATCTAAAGAGTTTTATGAAATATTTTATCATTTATATGGACATAAAATTATTGCATATAAATATATTTATAAAATAGTTCATAAAACTCTTTAGATCTAATGTAGTATTAAAAAATAGCTGGGACCTTAGAGAAAGACTGTGATCCTATATAGAGCAACATTGGCATATGAGGCAATTAATAATCATTATTCATCATTAACTACTTAAGACTTCTAAGTAAAGGTCAATTTAATTCACCAGAAGTTAATGGTACTATGTCTGGTCTATCAGCCAAAGCCTATTTTGAAAGTGTTTTATATTTGTGGAGCCCAAGAACTTGAAGCTCAATTTACCATACCAGACAATGACATTCATCTGTAAACTTTGATATAGACTTAGAAATTTCAATTTAAAAATTAAATTTGAGTCAAAAGCGTTGATAATTTTTTTTTTTCATTTGAAATGCCGGAAGTTGACGACAAGGGCTGAAGAGCACATTTGAATTTTAATCCGATCAAATACAAGTGTAGTCTGAACGAATTGTAAGATCTTGAATGTGAAAATATGGCCATGGGCCATCTTCGATCGATTCATTGCATTTAATCCTACTTATTAAGCCTGAGAAATGTTTCCACGTTTTAAATTTCTATTTTCATTTCAGTCAGAGCAGTCAACTAGAAATTTTAATCTAATTAAATGAAGGCGTAAATCGGCATTTAAAGATTATAGATAAACTGTAACAGTACTAGACTGGACAGTCACTAAATCATTATAAAGATCTGGAGCATTTTTTTTACTTTAATTTGTTTTTGTTTCTTTGTATTTCTTACCCATCGAGTATTATTGTGGACCTAAAATTGATCGAGATCTTATGATTATCCAACTTAATTAGATCTAAGCCTAAGTGCGTTTAATACGCCTGCAGAGTTTGGGTAAGCGCAGTTGAAATATTTTTATTTCTAGAGTAAACCGATTTTAAACCTAAAGTTAGACCTTGGCATGTTGTTTGTTTGACGTTGATCAAGACTTCAGAGAATGAAGGACTCACTTTAGTTTAGACATCTATCAGATAGATCGACGGCAAGCAACTGCAACTCCTAATCCACACTAGTCCAGACAGTACGCGCACTTACGTCCAGTACTTACGCGAGTAATGTCAGATCCAAGAGTAATGCCTAAGACTAAGTCACAGATCCACTCCGGGGCCCGTACGGCGAGTAGAAATGCCAAACGGACATTTTGATCAGTGGCCGACCAGTCCAATGTTTTGTTCGGCTACGGAGATATATTCGCCGTTATTTGTTGACAGGTGACTGATTACCACAAGAAGTCGAAATCCAAGTGATTCACAAATTCGTACAGGGCCCGGCGGATATAACTAAGACTTAGGCTTACGACTAGAAGTGAGTCTTAAAGTTAGGCTAATCAAAATCAGACTTCGATTTCGTCACACCTACTACATATGTGTTCAGTTATAACAAGCTATATACTGACCACATACATGCAACCCATAGAAAAACTGTAGGACCAAACTTGCATCTTGACAGCTGAAATGTGCATCTAAAATAATTTCTCATTTTATTAAACTATTTTTGTAATCAAAACTGATATTTGAATGATACAAGTACTAAATCTCTGTTTGGTAACAGTTTTGTGACCTTGTACTCAAAAATGTAAAATTAAAAAATAAAAATGTTTACATTAAAAAAAAAAATTGTGACAAAAATCTCTCGTGTCATACACTTTGTACATGTACAGTGTTTCACAGCATTGATATTGCACTGTGGGTGTGTGTGGATTTCGTATTCTATTGACTTTTGTATTTCTATCGACTATTGGAATGCTTTTCTTTATCAAATCGTGAATCTTGAGGACAGGCATATTCCTAGTACTATAAGTCTAGAATCTAGCAGAAGTAGCAGCTGTAATTGCGCGTTCAGAATTAGAAGTTAACCTGTTCAATTTCCATCATCCTTTATAAAACTTAAAAGTTTATTATTTACACAACACGTTGCACTGCACTACACAAAATATTGCGTTTGGGACTAAGCGTAGTTCGCAGTGATCGAAATACCGTGTAAATTATGTTTTGTAGAGAAAACTTGCGATCAAAGTGGCATTATTTATTACTTATTACAGAGACTCGTGCAAATTTGGGAAAGAGATATCGAGACCGACTGACACAAATTGTTTAATTCCTTCTTGAGTAACTTTTATCGGTAAACTTACCAGTTCTTTCTCAACACAGCAGACTAAAACTGTTGCCAATACTCGCATTCGTGCCGCTTTGCAGGGAAACGTCTGCGATTATCGTTGACCGGGAAAACGGCGCGTATGCATTCGTTCCCTTTTACCGGGAAGATTTTTCGGCTTTGGGAGCGCGTTTCCTTCTACAATTCATTGATTACGTCATAATGACGTTCATTTTGAGATTTTGAGTAACATCTCATAAAACTTCTTTACATTCCCTATCATTTTCTGTTAAAATTAAAAAATTGAATATTTTGATGAAATTCGGTGCTCGTTCCCTTCTTCCGGGCAAGCGACTCCTCCTTTGAAAACGACGAACAGTTCGAGACGATATCTTAATCGATTACAATACTCGTATAGTTTTACGGGGGTTGTATCATTTTAATGTAAATCTATATTGTTTCCACAATATGATATCTCAAAACACAAACAAATAAAAATACTCTTTCAGATTGTTGAACGACAAGTGAACATTTTCTTGAGGACCCTTCTGAAGCTGGTGTTCATCAATGAGAAGATGACGAAATTCCACCAGCTGCAAGTGATAAGGATGGTGCGACAGATAAAGATAACGGTGGTAGGTACAGCGCCTGGTCCATGAAGAAGAGTCACAATGCGAGTTATGTGATTAGGAACATTGGTGAGGGTAAAGACCACGGTAACGGCGAAAAATGTGATAATTATCTTAAAATGTTTGTTACCGTGGTTACGCGGAGGACGTTCACGTGCTTGCTCATCACGCTCTCCTGGCTGGTCCATTGGCGCCTGCCTTTGTGGGTGGACTGCTACCATATCCCTTATCATTTTCCTAACAATGATGAGAAGACGAGCATAGACTACAATCATGGTGGTGAGAGGGATAAAATAGAACAGGGACATAGACACTATCATCCGGGAGGGGGAGACCAGGACCTCGCAGGTTACCAGCAACGGGTCGAAGAAGTAGTCTCCCGTGGCATTCTCAATGATGTGCACCACTGTCATGAAAAACCAGGCACCAAGCGTTGTCCAGATACACACTTTCTTGGTGGCATACCTCTGATGACGAAAAGGAGAAGCGATGGCAAAGTAGCGGTCGACAATGATGAGGACAAGTGAGATGACACTCATCCTGACACAAGTGACAGTGAGTACGAGGAAGAAGCGGCAGAAGAGCTTCGGCCAGAGAGGGGAGATTCCCGGTATGTGGAAGAGGATGATGTTAACGGGAAGGGAGGCGGAGAGCAGACAGTCCGACACGGCCATGGAGACGATGTTTACGCGACTGCTGACGGGGAAATCAAAGTGACGGTGACAGGCGACGGTGATGTTGAGTGTGTTCAACACCAGGCTGACGACGCAAACAGTCACTTGGGTGAGGAGAGCAGAGATTGGATATGGAAATTTCGCGTAGGCGGTCTCATCGAATCCATTCGAGATGTTCAGTGGGTAGTCGATTGAATCGGCAAGATGCGACAAAGTCGGATTCACGTCAACGCCATCCATGGTCTAGATTGTGATAGTGTAAAGAATCAGCAAAAGTATACTTTGCATGTATTCTTCAAGCAAAACTTCGGGAAATTGTTTATATTTTTGCACAATATACACTGCACCACTGATGAACGAATTTCCATAGTTCTTTTTTCTGTTTCACACCTACGACAACTAACACACAGAAATGTCATCTAATACTATGCAAGTTCACTATACGACACTACTGCAAAATGAAGAACAACAAGGAAATAAAAAAAAATCATTGAGTTGGCAGATGATTAGTCAATGAGTTACCCCCCCCCCCAAAAAAAAAAGAAGAAGAAGAAGAAGAAGAAAGCAATGAAAAGAAATGCTTTTCGGTAATATTCGGTGTCAGAGTTCACAAGATTCAGATTTCTTTTTATTGCAGTAACTGCGTAAAGAAGAAAAACAGAAGATAACAACGAAAAACAATACCAGCAAAGAAATCATCCGAACTGAAATATTAATAGATTACTTTATCACATAGCGTTTACATGAGCCAGGGCTAGAGTTGTCCTTCATAGAGTAAATAAGATATAACAACTTTTGTTACATGTAGTATACAACAATATAGGTATAAAAACACACATACTAATCTTGTTCAGTAATAATGTTTCCGCCTGCTTTCAAAAGTGTAAAAAGAGGTTAACTATCTTTGATTTAGCTAAAAATTGTCCAAATTTCGGATTACCGAATGCCGAAATCATAAATTAGTGTGTATATGTGTGTGTATGGGTGTGAGTGAGTGTGTGTGTGCGTATATATATATATATATATATATATATATATATATGTGTGTGTGTGTGTGTGTGTGTGTGTGAGCGCCCAAACGTAGTTCTAACGTTGGGAAATTAAAGGGAATCGCTCTGTCTTGAGGGTATGAGTGTATTCAGCTGTTTTCTGAAAAACAAAGAACCAAGTGCATTATTTTGGTTCTAATCGACATCCTATACATGGGGATTGCAGTGAAGTGATTAAACATTGCCATAGTGAAAACCAACGTCGATTTGATTGCGAACACAAATGTCATAAATTTGATTCGCATTGGAATGACATGATGGAAGGATTAATAAAACCAAACACTCCTCATCGATATCACAACTATTTTGATTTACGAAGAATTCTCATATCAATAGTATACGGAAGATGTTCATCATCGTAGTAAAAAACTGAAGGAAATAAAGCTAATCCTTTGTCTCACGAAGCGATGTAAAGTTTATCATCTCGTTATCAATAATCGTGTTTACCTCGCTCCGTGAGACAGAAGATTAGCTTTATTTCCTTCAATTCTAATATCTTAATAACTAAAGTCTTTCAAATTGATACCACAACTATTGAGATCACAACTATTTTGATTTACGAGGAATTCATATATCAATAGTACGGAAGATGTTCATCATCGTCGTAGTAACTGATGGAAATAAAGCTAATTTTATGTTTAACGAAGCGAGGTAAAGTTTATCATCTCATAATCAGATAATCAATAATCGTGTTTACCTCGCTTCGTGAGAAAGAAAGTTATCTTTATTTCCATCAGTTACTACCACGATGATGAACATCTTCCGCAACATTGCTTTATCATAATTATATAGCTTTATTTCCTTCAATTCTCATATCTTATGAATAGAGCAAAGTCTTTCAAATTGATACGCGATTTGATTGAACAAGTTCTACTGCGCCTGGTGCATGGATGTAACACAAGAGTGACTTGATTTCGTCCACACCCCGACGACGCAGTTATTGCAAACATCCGACAGTGTCCGAATGTGTGGCAAGGACTGTCACACTGCTATCACTTTTAGACCACACTATTGCAAGCCTTGCTCTTCTCAGCTTCCGTGTTTTTTCTCTTTTCGAATTATACTTTTGCTTTCTATTTAACTTCTTTATTCTTTCTGTGTACAATTTCTTATGGGCAATACTGTCTACTTGGAATTCAAAATTAATGTTCTACCACGACAGTTAGAGTTCTTGTAAAATTTGAAGTGCGATAATGGATCAAGTACGGAACAGTCAACCAGTCATTGGTTTTACCCAGTTGAGAAGGGGGTGGGAACTCAGCTTTGTAAGAGTCCGCTTAAGAATCAATTTGCCGTTTAGACGGTTCTATGTGTATGTCGATACATATTCTTGACATTACTGATGCCGGAAGGGTGCTCACCGCTATTTGTCTCTTTATGTAGGTGTGTGTGCGTGTGTGTGTGTGTGTGTGTGCGTATGTGTTTTTCGGAAGTCTGTCGGGTGTTTGTGTATAGAAAGCGGGAGGGGGAGGGTCGACAGGTGCAGGGAAGGGGAAGAGAGGGGAAGGGGACTAGAAAAAAAAAAAGAAACGGATTACAAGTCGGAGAGCTTCGGGGAGAGTGAATTTTCTTGGACAATTTACAAGATGATGACATTCTCTTTCAGCACAGATGTGTTTGTTTGGGGTTTTTCCCTCTCTCTCTCTTTTCAACGATCAATTTTTGATGATTGAAACGCCAAGTGTTGAAATATTAAGCTTAATTCCAATTTATAAGAAAGTATTATTCATGCAAGAAAGGTAGTACCTCCTGTGTAGAACAATGCTCTTATAAAAATAATTATGTTTGTACAGCGGCATCAGCTGATAACATTAGGCCTATATTTGTATTGATTTGAATGTCAATAAATTAAGATTACTGAATAAAAAAATCGTGAGTGTGTGTGTGTGTATGTAGGTACGAAGCACATTATTCAATTTAGTATTTCATCTTCGTGAATATACAAAGTTCTCACTTCGTTTATAGATGGTCGTGTGGACTTATTGAACCTACCAAAAGTCATTTTAGAAGATGCACTTTGAGAAAAAAAAATACAGCAAAAATGTAAATCAATTTCGATGGGGGGAGAACTACACAGAATAATGTAGGAATCACTATTCAAGTTGTTTTGGAATCGCGTATAAAAGATGATGAAATCAACAAAGTAAATAGCCGGGTTCACACGTACAAAATAGCGGGATGACGATCGCGATGCACATCCCGAGTTTTTTTGCGAGCGTCCACACGTACCAAATTAGCGGGATAGCGATCGCGATCGGTATCCCGCTAATTTGGCGAGCGTCCACACGTACCGAATTATCCCGCTAATTGCCGATAGAGCTAGCAGCAAAGCCTGCAAACTGGGTCACACAGCGCCCTTCTCTATCACTGCCTGCGCGCACTTACCTTTGTCCATTGTCTTTTACGCGTCAGTGGTGTGGTTCGCGCGCTGTTGTTGTTGTGCTCCAAAGAGGTGAAGGACCTCTTCACAGAGGCCTCGCCGTTGTGATGTGCGCATTGCATGATGGGATGTAAAAACTCGAGATTCTAATCCCGACCGTTCACACGTACCAGCGCGGGGCCAATTATCCCGCTAATTGATGAACCAGCGCAAGATTTCTTGGGATTAGCATCGCGATGCTTATCCCGCTAATTTTCGGGTTTTTTCTGTCCACACGTGCAAAAAACTCGGGATAACGATCGCGATGCAAATCTCGAGATTTGTATCCCGCTAATTGATGTACGTGTGAACCCGGCTACTGCCTAAAAAAGTATAACTAATCTTTAATTAGTTTAAGTTAATCGTCTCATTATCAATAAATTGACGTTACGTTCATAAAGGCAATAATTCTGTATGTTTGTTTTGAATTCAAATTATTCCATGTGCACGGTGTAAAAAGTCAAATGTACTCAAAAGATTTTTATTGCTGTTCTATTATCATTTCTTTTTTTTAGGAAGAGAAGGCAAATTGTGGTAACATAGACTGAGCATTTACGAAGTTAAGACTAAATTTGATACATGTTTTCTTTAAAAAAACAAAAAACAAACCCAAAAACTTACCTCAGATGAATTACCTTATGTATTGACTTCTTCGATAGATTCCTTTTACTGGAGAAGACGATGGGTGGACTTCTTCACTGATTACTACCAGTGTCACGGCTTTCTTGGTAAACAGGTCTGAGTAAAGCCAGAGGTACCGAGTAAAGTGAGAACACGAAGAAGGGAGAGCTGGGAAATGAAAATTTCATGTTGTCAGGGGAGAAAAGAAAGAAGGAGAGAATGGGCGGGGCGGCTGTGGAGGGTCGATGGAAGCACAGTTGACTTGTTGAGTCGTATTTTGATATATATATACATATATATATATATATATATATGTGTGTATATATATATATATATATATATATATATAATTATATATGCATATATATATATAATTATATATGTATATATATATATATACATATATATATATATATATAAATTATATATGTATATATGTATTTTTTTTTTTTTTTGCTCTTGTTCGCTGTCTTCAATCTGATGTTATCGTCAAGCGTCTCATCTTCGGTCCAATCAAAATTTTTTATAGGTCAGAATCTGATAAGGAGGTGTAATCATCTTCTGATCATATCTTTATTTATATAACGATCAATCCATTCCAATAGGCTGTCAAGTATTCCATGAGGGACAAACTTATATGATATTATGTCATTGGCAGCACCTTGGGTGGTAAAGATCTATTCTATTTCTAAGACTTATTGCCTCACACTACATGCCCTGGGAGTATATTGATTTTCCAGATGGGAAGATAAGAAATATACAGGTATATAACAATGTTACATAAGACTAGAACAATAGATTTTTTACATAAAATTTGAACAAGAATAAAAAACATGTCTCGCATTGACTTCAACGATTACGAGTCATTCTAAAGGGGAAAATAAAGAGTAAAAATAAGGATTTACAATTTAAAAGAGACAGGTTAACACTTTCATAGCTCAACCAACAGTACATGCAAGTTTTTTCATACTTTCTTGTCTGCCAACCTTCAAATCATGCATAGTTGTTCTTAGCTATTTTATCAAAATGTATATATCATATCTTATATATTCTAAGATTGACATTGCGTTATGTATCTACTTTTCTTTTCAAATTGATCAAACTGGACAATGTGCTTGTTTCATGCATGCTTTATATTTCCTGTCACTCTCTGTAAGATGGAAATAAAAATATTAAATTAAATCAAATTGAAGTGAATTGAAATGAGTCGAGATGCATCGAATCGAAGGCATGTAGACGCGGACTTCCACAATATACCTTGACCTCCTATAGAGGGGTGGATGTAGTTGCATCAACTTTGAAGGACACGCTCACCTATATGCCATGGGTCATGTGAGAATGCAGAAATACTAGTATATCGAGCACGTCAGTGAAGTTTGAGGAAAAATCGAACAATCCGTCCAATAGTATACACACCTAAAGTGTCAATGTCAAGAAGACTACAACAGTTCGTAACATCACTGTAGGACAATGATGTAAAGAAAATGTTAAAAGAATTCCATAACACTTCACATTAAGAACACAACCCTCGACTTGTTACTCAAACGTGTCAGGGGAAATGTAGTTCCCCTTGTTTTCTATCAATAAAAAAGGTAATTTAAGTGCAGATTCAGTTTGTTCATTCTTTTCATTTCTTTATATTAGAAATATGGAAATATGTTGAATTCTGTTTTCATCCCCCCCCCCTTTGTATCGTTATCCTGCATTAATGCCACAAACTATAGGGACAGTCTTCTTATCCAGCAATGGCAGCACTGGAACTTTACAAATTCATCTCTTTTGTATAGATCATGTAGATTTGTCAGATTTTCTTCAAACTTCATGAATATCATTACTAATGTTGCATTCACTAGTCAACACATATATATTTGCATGAACTTGTCATTTAACCCGCTGAGGACGGGCTGATTTTGCTATACAACTGCATTTCCAATAGACACTTGCCTGAGTATACTCTGGACTCGTCCTCAACGGGTTCGACCTTCACGGGTAATTATTAATTGATACCTGGTTAGATGTGCATAGACACGGTACGTTATATGAATAAAATATGAGAGAGCAAGAGGAGGAGAGAGAAAGAGAGAGAGAGTGCGTCTCAGATGTAAGAGTTCCTTCCCAAAAGGTTTTAAATCCAAATTTCATCAAAATTGGACTTCTTTACAGGAATGTATTTATTTTAGCTTGTCCCATACAATAAACTCTTCAAAGCAGTGAAATTCTTGTGAGAATATTTGTTTGGAACTCTCTTCCTTCTGAAATTCGAAGTTTAAAATCCTTGTATTCTTCTAGGAAAGCTGTAAAAACATATTCTTTTAGGAAAGCTGTAAAAACATTGTTACTTTTTCGATATCAGTAATTTCGTTGTCATTGTTAGTGTGTAATACTGTACACGAAATTCCTCGTAGAAATGTCGCCGCATTACATGTATTACGTAATCATGTAACCAACTATGAACTGTAACTGTCCACCTGTAACTCGGTGGGAAATATTTTATCATGCCTTTGATCAGTGATCCAGGTGAACTAACTTTGTGTAAGCCTTTAGTGAAAGCAGACATACCTCTCCTTTCCCTCTCTCTTTTCTCCTATTATCTCTACGCAAGTCATCCCTCCCTCCTATTTTTTTTTCTATTTGTATTATGTACGAGGGCTGCACGCAAATCAAGCCACGCTTAAGCTGTAGCCCTACTGTATTATTCATTGTACGCTTGTATTGCTGATACGTTTCTGCTGAACATTATGTAAAGGCAATGAAGAAACAAATATGTTAACAACTGATGTTGATGTATATGTATGGCTCCAACAATGTATGTATATATGTATATACATGTACACGTATGTTCATGTACAATGATGATACAGGAATCAATAAATCAAATCAAATAAAATTAAATTAAAATGGAGAAACCAATCATTAATAAAAATGTAGTTTGTTAAAAGATGCTAAGCCTAGCAGGATGCAATCAGAAACACGTGGGCATGTTTGTCTGCACTTTAAAGTCACCGTTTACCATCGGGAGCAGTTATTAGGAAAATATTCGAGTTATCACATTTGTTGCATTTCATTATGTATAGTTCAACTGTACCGAAAAAACATCCTACCATAATTACGTGATACAGATATTTCGCAGTAAATCCACAAATACGAGGAGATTATTCTCTAATTTCCTCAGTAAACCTTGTAGACGGGTTATTCTAGGAACGATTTTAATAAAACTATTGCTCACATTTTGTATATTCAACAATTATAACATTGATTATACTAATCAAAATTTTTCAATTTCTTTATGTCTTTACCTCACATTTTAAAACTATTTTAAAGCACTAAAGCTTTTTTCCTTTTTTGATCTGCAAATGGTAATAGTAGTGGCTATAACTCCAGAGCAAAGTCAGAAGCGTGTAAAACATGAATCCTGGTTTTTCTCCCCACCATCAAAAGTGGATTAAAGGAAACCAAAACCCCAGAGAAATGTGGATTGAGTGAAAGCAGCAACATTAGTAAAACACATCAGTAAAAGTTTGAGGAAAATCGGACAATCGATGCAAAAGTAATGCATTTTCAAAGTTGTGGTGTTGGAAACACTGGATAACGAGGCTACTTGAGTTTATGACATCTTGTGTGTGGGACAACAATGTAAAGAAAATATAAAGAAAATTCAACATGCTTTTACTTTTCTTACGTAACGAAAGAGCACTTGACTAACTGCTTTCAGAAAACGGGGAATAATTACTACCCTTCACATATGTCAGTATCAAGTGGATGGAATGTGTAATTTTCATGAAAAATGAATTTTTTGATAGAAATGCTAAATTGTACTTTGGTTTCTTCACGTAACTGCATGCTGTAGTACAATTTGTATTTCCATCAGCACTTGTTAGCTCCTTCACTTTATTCTCTGCAGCTGATTCTTTCTTTTTCTAATCCCCTTTCTCTTTTCCTCTTTGTATTATTGTAAGTATTCATGACCGTATATAGGAGCTCTTTGGTCTCGAAGTCAGCCTGAAGAAGACAGAGGTTCTCCATCAGCCTGCCCCCCAGGAAGCGTATTGCCCACCCCACATTACAATCTGTGAGAAAGAATTGAAGGCAGTCAAACAGTTCACCTACCTGGGATGTATCATCTCCTCTGATGCAAAAATCAACAAGGAAGTGGATAATAGACTGGCAAAGGCTAATAGTGCTTTTGGCAGACTCCACAGACGTGTCTGGAAAAACAAGCACCTCAAGAAAGTCACAAAGATCAGTGTTTACAGAGCTGTGGTACTTACCACCCTCCTGTATGGCTCTGAGTCCTGGGTCACTTACAGACACCACCTACGACTCCTGGAACGTTTCCACCAACGATGTCTGCGCTCTATCCTCAACATCCATTGGAGCGACTACATCACAAACGTGGATGTGCTTCAACAAGCAGGTATCACCAGTGTCGAGGCCATGCTGTTGAAAACGCAGTTGCGATGGGCAGGGCACGTCACGAGAATGGAGGATCACCGCCTACCCAAGATCACTCTCTATGGTGAACTCTCCACTGGGCACCGTAACAGAGGAGCACCAAAGAAGAGGTACAAAGACTCTCTGAAAAAGTCTCTATCTACCTGCAACATCGACTATCGGCAGTGGTCATCCCTTGCCGCTGACCGAGGGTCCTGGCGACAAACAGTCCACCAATCAGTGTCCTCCTTTGAGAACAACCGTAGGGCTACTCTCGAAGAAAAGCGAAGAAGGAGGAAGAACCGTGTTGCCACAACACAAAACCCGGACTTGTCATTCCCCTGCAGCCGTTGTGGTCGATTGTGCCTGTCACGAATTGGCCTCTTCAGCCACCAGCGAGCTTGCGCCAGACGTGGACGTCAATGCCCCTAAATCTTCGTTTACGAAGCAAAGCCAAGAAGAATATAGGAGCCATCCTAAAATACTAATACTGGGTATGTAAGTATTATATGTATGTGCATATGTACGATTGTGATATATATATATATATATATATATATATATATATATATACAAGGGAGACACTACGCCACTGAACTACATTGATTGCATGTTAATGAATCCGTGTATGACGGAGTCACATTATTTTAATGTATTCTGGCATAAGAACATGACCTCATTTCTTGTGAAGAGTTCGCCGACAGCCCGGTCAACGACATGATTTTACTTCCCTCATGGATATCCTTCACTTTTTCGCTCTTTCTCCCCCCCCCCCCTTTTTCTCTCTCTCTCTCTCTCTCTCTCTCCACGCACACACAAACACACGCACACACACACACACATGCACACAAAATGTTTCATTTGTCATTCCAGTTACATGATTTCAACGCTTTCCAATTCACCTAATAATCAAATGATTAACAATACAAGGGCTTCCTTTTTTTGTCTCTTAGTATTGTTTCCGATCTCAGACATAGTGAAATTAAGGCACGTGGTTTGAAATTCAATTTTAGGCATGAGAAAGCTGTATATCATTAAATTCAGACTGAACTCTTCATAAGAATATAGCCGCCACGAGTTGTGCAACTGGCATGCAAGACGACAGGGCGTACAATCAATTTGTCGTGCACATATTCCCATATACCTGCCCATGAATGATTTTAACCAGTTAATTTATGTAGCTCATTTTTTTTTTGGTGGCTATATTCATAAACTCAGCGCAATATTGAACAGATCTCAATTATACATTTTAGTATTTTTTAGATTTTTAGGACATACGTATCATTTTTCTTCTTTTAAACAATCTGACAAAGTACCAAATACCAATATATATATATATATATATATATAGTACAGAAACGTAATAAGAAAATTGGTCTGCTCGGCATCTTGATGATAATAAGTAAACGAATCAGTAGAAGAAGAACGCCGTAAAAAATAATAAATCCTAGATCTTGAAGATCTTAAAAACGGAGCATAGCTCTCAAGTACTGAAAGGCAAGGTCACACTCTTCATCAGTGCCCATGGTGTGACAAAAGATCTTAATCAAACCCGATTAGACGATCAGACGTGTTTTCATGTCTGTTTCAGAAACGGGTTTGATTAAGATCTTTTGTCACACCATGGGCACTGATGAAGAGTGTGACCTTGCCTTTCAGTACTTGAGAGCTATGCTCCGTTTTTAAGATCTTCAAGATCTAGGATTTATTATTTTTTACGGCGTTCTTCTTCTACTGATTCGTTTACTATATATATATATATATATATATATATGTATATATATATATATATATATATATATATATATATTTATATCAGGGTTCCACACTAACTTTTATATTTGGTGGCCCAAAGGCAAATATCCGACCTTTTTTGGTGGCCCGATCAGGCCACACCAAAGTCTTCATTTCTGAAATTGTGGTGGCCCCGAGCCACCGGGCCACCGTTAGTGTCGAGCCCTGCATATATATATATATATATATATATATATATATATATATATAAGAATTAGTAGAAGAAGAACGCCGTAAAAACATAAATCATAGATCTTTTAGATCTTAAAAACGGAGCATAGCTCTCAAATACTGAAAGGCAAGGTCTCACTCTTCATCAGTGCCCATGGTGTGACAAAAGATCTTAATCAAACCCGTTTCTGAAACAGACATGACGTGTTGTATATTATATATATATATATATATATGTATACAACACACATACACGCACACATAAACACACACACACAAATATATTATATGTTTACATTATATATGTACATATGTAAAAATTGTGTGTGTATAATGTATGCAATTCTCTCTCTCTCTCTTTCTCTTAATTTCAATACATCCATTCAGCGAACAAAATAGGCATGTGAACTGTGCAAGTAAAGCATTATCTTTGTGTGTGTGTTTATCAAAGTCGATCATCATTGATGAGTTTGCCAACTGTAAGAAATAAATGATAGATGGGCATTGAGTTATCTTTTTTTTTTAATTCCACCCATTTATGTACTATTAACCCTTCACATTTCAGCTTCCAAAAATACCGAGATGTGTGTGGCAATATTATGGCCAATGTTCTGCACCTTCTGTCCAATTTCCATGTTTCTACTCACTTTTTAATTGTATATCTCTCCCTCCTATCAGTCGTATTGCATATGAAAGCAATAAGTGACTTTATGTATTACATAATGTACAGTTTATTTATAACAAAAATGTACTGTTAACCCTGCGCAATTGTACAGGTTCCCAAACATGCATACAGGGATAACACACGTATTTTATATAAAAGTAACGGGTGACTTTAATTTCTTCTTTTCAGACTCCATCGTATTTAAAACATGTCAATATTGTGACTGTATTCAATTCATAGGGCCCCACCCTCAGATTAACGACTTTGAACCTGGCGCGGATGTACAATATTACGTTCGTTAGTGCTTTCATGAATTCGTAATAATACTCAAGCAATCTCGCCTAAATTTCTAATATTCACCTTACGTATTAAACTAAAAGCCCCGTGAACCGTGAATGCAGTCTCTAAGCCATTTGATGGTAGCTTACATTGCTGAATAGATGGATGGCAATATTCAAGGAATGAAATCTAATTAAGATATCAATCAACTGAAATCTTCAACTTCAATTACTTTAGTAGAAATACATTTATCATAAATACAGTCTTATGATGGTTTGTGTAGGAATAATTAACAGTGTTTTCTGCATCTAAATATCAGTAATTTTGATTAATTTCAAGTTTTTTGGAGAACATTTAATCCCTCCTCGATTTCTTAAATGATCTAACTTAATCACCAAGTGATTTGTATTCATTGCCAGATTATTTCATTTTATTTCATTGCACTTCATTTCCTTTAATTCATTAGGTTTCGACAAAAATTACAATTGTAGCACACTTCGTACATCTACAGATCATTTCATATAGTAACATATATTTGAAAATTCAGTGTATACAGACCGAACTTTTAACTCTATAATGTAACAGTTACAGACGTTTATGCTCCTCAATTACCCTTCAGTACTAATCATTTTCAGTTTATCAACATAATTATACTGGCACGGTACCGTTGGAAATGAAAGGTACATAAGACCCTTGTTTGTACGAATGACACATTACAATTATCTGTGCTCTTATATTTATCTACATGCGTGCAAGTTTCTGTGGCTTCATACCGGTAACAAAAAAAAAAAAAAA
Organism: Diadema antillarum; assembly: GCF_040938485.1. Taxonomy (NCBI): domain Eukaryota; kingdom Metazoa; phylum Echinodermata; class Echinoidea; order Diadematoida; family Diadematidae; genus Diadema; species Diadema antillarum. The sequence goes on from NW_027271340.1 coordinate 598,018, forward strand.
ACCAACCAAAAAAAAAAAAACCCGATTCCTTGAGGACACATTTCAGTATAACATGCTTGCCTAAACTTGTGTTAAATAAAACCCCGTGAAACACGCTAAAGGCCTAAGAATCAGCAAGTTGCATAAAGACTCAATGATAAGAGTTTACATGGCAGGCATAACCTACAGTAAGGTAAGGAATAGACAGAGAATGAGTGATTAGTAGGATTTAGGAAAATTGACCGTAAGCAAGAAAATAGCTTCTCAATTTAAACTTTAAGTTAAAGGTATCCACCACACACACACACACACACACATACACAAATCTGCGATTTTAGTGACGTACATGACAGGTGCTTTAATAGAAATACATAAGTAAGGGTCAAATGACAGTTTGCTTTTCTTCGCTCTTTTTCTCTTTCTTTATGATATAATCCACTTTTCCTATATAGGGGCCTCGAAAACGAGGAGGCTTGACAGCAAAAAAAAAAAATACAGAAAGATTTTAAGAAAATGATAACACAAGGAAAAAATAAAAAAAAAAATCTTCCTTTCCAATTCTAAACGTGAAGAAGGGAACTATGACTCAGGACCCACCCCCGAGTAACTACCCTGAACCCCGACACCCCCTCCCCCCCCCCCCCCCCCCCCACATACACAAACGTTTCGTGACCCCTGACCTACACACCTATACGCTTATATCGATGCACACATGCGCACTCTTACGCATGATCATGGCATAATCAGACGAAGGAGCGCAAATAGTAAACAGATGTTGACAACTCCACTCGATGCCTCTCCTGGCCTCTCGTTTTCTCTGCAGTGACATAACAATAAGGCATCTGAAAAGGGTTTCCTTAATCTGTCCAAGTCGGTTGATACCCGTGAAAACGTCAGCAAAGTAACCATACTAATACATATTCGATCTGAACTTTCTCATACTCGTGATAACAAAGCAAAGTCATCAATCACTCGAACAGTATCCCACGCAGGGATAAAGTTTAAGATGGGGAATGGGTATCGCATCCATATATTATGTGTATATATATATATATATATTTTTTTTTTTTTTTGCGAAACCTGGCGAAATGCCTTCAACGGATCGGTGAGTGATCTATTCCATATCTTCTGATTGGACCAAATTTTGCCCCATAGGTATTATTCGTAATCATGATTATGAGCAGATTATAGTAGAATTCAGCTTTCCTGCTGCTGTATACAGTCGATTACTCTGGTTGTACAGACAAATACGTTTCATTATAATGCCCTTGAAGTAAAGTGTCAAATCCACATAATAATTTCTGGACACTGAGTCCGAAAGCTATAAATCAGTCAACCAATGTCATAATCCAGAAGGTGAAGTTTGAATTAAGAAAAAAAAATGAAATTATGAGGTCATTGAGAAACTGGTGGCTGGCTGTTCTCGTGTAGAGCCCACATGACACTAGGGTGAGAAAAGAGCTCTTAAACCGCATTTAATCGAATCTTGTACCCTTCATACTCCCACCTTCTGCTCCCACCACCACCACCGTTTCATTGGTCAAAACTGTGCAACGTTCCCTTAAGTTTAATGAATCAATTACAAACACATCAGCCGGAGATATCTTATCAAAATTCAAAGCTTATCACTTCATACCAAATGCCAAAATTTGGCTGCCACTCATTGTTATCTCGACAGACCTTGCATACGCACCTTCTTGCATCTAACATGGCCAAACTTGACTGCATCTTTTTTCCTCTGTTTTGTTTTATTTTTTGAACTAGTAATTTTCTCTCTCACAAATATATATTTCTCAAAACTCAAAACAAACTTTGCTAATCCGAAACCTACTGAACATCTTTCTTACAATATGATTATTTCCTGTAATATTGATTTATCAGTCATTCATATTTTGATAATTTTCGATCGCAATGAAGTTATTGCAATGTGCCAAAACAGTGAACGATAGATTGCCAAACATCGACAAACTTTCTGCTGATTATCAATGCAATGTAATGACATTACACTGCTTATATCGTACAGTGACAAGTTATAACATTATTCTATCAATTTTGAACTATTTTGTATGTTTTGACCTATTTTATCATCCATGTCTGTTTTAGATGCCAAATTTATTTTTCTTTTAATTCTAAGGCAGACCGTATACAGGTTATCAATATATTCTGATTGTTGTTCCATTTTATTTATGAATGAAGGACGACGTTCATTCTTTTCACGTGAACCCAGTCGAATAGTGTACTAGTATAGTATATATGATATACAACGATGCAGCTTTTAGAACATGTGAATAGTGAGCGATGTTTACACATGATGAAAATGATACAGATTCACTATCTTCCTATTCCTATCTTACGATAGTCTGCTTTGCTCTTCTGGATATAGTACGCATGAAAAGACCTTCCCTGAACCTGGGATCATCAGCAAGAATTCTGCCAGTCTTAGCGGGTGTGTCTCCAGGTAAATATTTTCTTCAGGACCCTCCTGAAGCTGGAGTTTATGAGCGAAAATATGATGAAATTCCACCAACTGCTGGTAATGAGTAAGATGCGAGTGACATAGATTGAGACTGGCGACAATGCACTGATCCCCCGGTGAAGCACCAGTAGTCGATTGATGCGATTAGGAACGTTGGTGAGCGTAAAAGCCACGGTGACCGCAAAAAAAGTGAGGATCACCTTGAAATGCTGGTGGCCTTGGTTATGTGGCGGAGGGAGAGCATTGGGCTGTCCCGCGGATTCCCCTGGCTGGTTCATTGGCACCTGTCGCTGCGGATGAATACGGACCATCTTCCTGACGATGATGAGGAGATGAGTGTAAACGATGATCATAACAGTGAGAGGGATGAAGTAAAACACAGTTGCTAAGGCGAATGCATGTGGCGTGGACACCACGTAATCACAGGCCAGTATTCTGGGAATGAATATGAATTTACCTGGCCCGATATCAATAATATTGACTAAGGTTAGCAGAGCCGTCGCGCTGAGCATGAAACCTATGTACAACTTCTTGGTGGCAAACCTTTGATGTCGAAAGGGGAACACGACAGCGAAATAACGATCAGTGATGATCAATATGAGCGAGATGACGCTAACGCGAACGCAGGCGATGCTGACGACCAAGTAAAATCGGCAGAAGGCCGGTGACCAGAGCGTCACGGCAGCATACGCAGCGAGCGCGACGCCGAGGATGCAATCGGCTATCGCCATGGAAACGATGGTCACTCGGCTACTGATCGGGAATTCGAACTGACGGTGGCAAGCCACTATGATGTTGAGGGTGTTCGTGAAGACGCTCACGATGCAAATGGAAACTTGTAGAATTATGGCCTGGGCTGAAAATGAGATGCTTGGTATTGACGAATAGACATCCATCAAACTACCGTTAGTGATGTTTGATGAGTAATCCATAGCCTCCTCGAGTAGCGACGAACTCAGGTTTACTTCAATGTGGTCCATGATCTACAGTCTGACGGAATAAATCGATTGATATCGACAACGTTAATGTAGTATCTACAGTTCTACTCTTATCGAGAATAAAAAAGACATAAATCTTCTAAAGAATATTATGTTCTCAGCCTCCTTTTTGACCATCAAAAGCAAGCATAATAAATTAAGGAAAGGAAGCGCTGTAATAAAGACTTACAGAAAATGTTATAATGCTACGTGGAGACATTCGTATAGCCGACATTTTACTAACTGCCGAATCTGGTATATTTTTGTACATCAACATCTGAATGCTAAATGTTTAAACATACAAGTTCTGAAGTAATATATATATATATATATATATATATATATATATACACTCAGCAAATAAAGAAGTAAACACTTTTTTCAAGTTTATATTTCTCATAGAATATTTGGCTAAAAGTTAATGTATTATATACCATATTGAAGATTATTCAATTGGCTATCAGCTTAGTAGGTCAATAAAATGGGACATTTCAGGCATGAGTGAACACCTTTGTGTTTCTCTTCCAAGGCACAAAAGCAAAAATTGCAAAATTGAACGAGTTGTCATTCATGCGCAAGTGCTCCTCCATATAACAATAAGAACAAAAGACAAATTCAACACAATTAGACACATGAATTGAGTTGCAGAAATGAACCTTTGATCTCTATAATATCTTTGAAGCCCAAATATCAATGAAGGCAAAAAATAAGGGAGAAAAATGAAGAATCTTGGGTCAAGCCAAAATTCAAATGAAATAAGAGGCGAAGAAATATTGATAGAAATGAAAGAAATTTCCATTTGTTTTCAAATTAGGAGAATTGTAAATGATGTTTGGTTCTTAAATTTATCTCATGAACCTTTGACTCACTTACTAAAAAGAGTGAAATAAAGAAATTCTGTTTATCTAATCATCTCTATGCCATTACTCCCCATGTCGTTTGAAATTCAAGCTGACAAGAAATTCTCATTTTCATCGTTTAGTTTCCCAGTTTGTTTCTGTTTGAGGTTATAAAGAGATAAAGAGAACAAAAACTCGTTTTTCAAATTTATGAAGTTCTTCCGTCGTGATGTTTTCATTGCAACTGATTGACAAATTGCCCTACATCGACGTAAATATTATTTACGTCGATGTAGGGCAATTTGTCAATCAGTTGCAAAAAAACTCGTTTATGCTATTTCATTTATGTCTCTCATTGTTTTAAAATGGCTTTTTGTTGTCATTGTTATCTTGAAGGGCATTACCAAATTAAAGACAACTTGTCAAATTTTGCAATTTTTACTTTTGTGTCTTGGCGGGCAAAAATGAATGTGTTCACTCATGCGTAAAATTTCCTTTTGTTTCAACCTACTAACTTGATAGCCAATTAAATTACCTTTAATATGGTATATGATACATTGATTTTCATCAAAATCTTCTATAAGAAATAGGATCTCGTGTTTACTTTCTTTTTTTGCTGAGTGTATATATATATATATATATATATATATTATATATATATATATATATATATATATATATTATATATATATATATATATTATATATTATTCAATTATATATATATATATATATATATATAATTGAATTGAACATGTTTTACAATCATAGTTATAAAAACAGATTATTTCAGTGCTCTATACAAACAATGATATAAAGACATGATGTATCCTAACAAACATAAAAGTGGTCGCATGTGACAAATCACACGAAGTGATTAATCAATAAGGGTACCAGCTCAATCAATTCTCAAATTGCTTGAAAAAATGAAGAAAAAAATTATCCTGTCAACATGGCAACACACTGCTCAACAATCACAAAAAACCCATATCATTACTATTACAACTAATGTTAAAACTTTATCAGTGAGGGTACCAGCCCAATCCATACTCAAATTACTTTATCAAAAACAAAACAAAAAAGGGGGGAAATGAAAAAAATCACTGTCAACATATCATTACACAGCTAATCATCAAAAAAAAAAAGATACCGTTACCATTTCAACTACATATGTTGATTTTGATTTTAACAAAATGAAATTTACACACCTGCACATCACATTAATTACATGTGTCAAATTTCAATAAAAATACAATAAAAACTAAATAAGTTAAGTCAGTCAACAACATTTCTATTTTCATACACTCTAACTGTCATCATGAAAGCTCATCATTCAATCATAAATAAAACGTATATTTTAGGCCTGCATATCAAAAAACTATATCCATCAGAAAAACTAATTCTCAAATCAAAATCTGAAATACATATTTAAAAAAAAATCAACTCAAACCATACTCACTGTTTTTCATGACATATAATGACCTGTTACTGTTATGAATTATTTTGCGTTCACTGACTGGTCGTGACAAAGTATATTTCCACCATGAAAATCGTTATCCTTTCAGAGCCCGACCATATCCCTAGGGGGAACAAAATAAATGCATATATACATTGCTGGTGATTTCCTTAATGTACTACTTATACGTCACTGAATGTACCTGGTCATCGTTCGAAGCATCGGTTAAACTATGTGCCTTCGGTGACTTCAACAGTGCTATTGAAATAGTTTTAACAAGAACCGCTCAGGCCTGGTATATTTTGCTGCGTACTATGTCCCCTCGCATTCGTCTCTGCCTACCAATAGTCGCATCTATCAAGTGCAATCAACAAAACAAATTTTGTTCACGCTTGGCTGAACACTGACGCTCTTTGTCCAGAGTATGAAAAATGGCTTGCGCCAAATTGAAAGAAGATGGAAAATTCAGCCAGCAGTCCAAATAAGTGTTCTCATTCAAACAAATTGCTCTTTGCTCACAGTTTTGATTATGTTATGATAGTTTTGGAATTCTCTGGCGGTTTTCTGTCACGTTTTAAATGATTCCATTCTGTTATGGAAGGTTGATTAATAACATCAAGATCTTTTAAGCACAGTTATCACAAATCATGCACAGACATACTATCGAACCCACATGCCAGTCACTCAGTCAAGAAAAAAGTACAAAATTAATGCATCTTCAGATCATTCAAACAATCAATCAATCAATCCAATCAATCAATCAAATCAATCAACTAATCAATCAATCAATCAACTAAGCAAGCAAGCAATTAATCAATCAATCAATCAATTAATCATTCACTTAACCAATCAATCTATCAATCAATCAGTCAGTCAAAATTGTATGCATGTTTAAATTGGCAGATCGACATAGGGCATATCAACCCCCCCCCCCCCCTCCTCGTGGCTTAAAGGCTCGGTTTTTTGTTTTGTTTAGGTTTTTTGTAATTCGTTCGTCCAAAATCGCCACTGCTCTCTTCTCTTGTTGTTTCCACCACCAGCCCCTTTACTCATTTATTGATGGGTTGATTGATTGATTTATTGATTGACTGATTGATTGATCAACTGGTCAATCAATTGATTGATTGATGGGATGAATGAATGGAATGTTGATTAATTTGGTACCACTACCACGGTAATGAATAACTGGCATATGGTATTGATGTGTCCGTGTTTTGTGAAAACTGTGCTTTAAAGATCTTGAAGTAATTACAAACTCCAATTTTCACTAATTGATTTCGAAATGCAATCATTGAAATTACGAAAAAGGTAACAAAAAAAAATCTCACACTATCATAACATAATCAAAGCTTTAAGCAAAAGAGCAATTTGTTTGAATTGAAGCACTTATTTGGACTGCTGGCTGAATTTTCCATCTTCTTTCAATTTGGCGCAAGTCATATTTCACCATCTGGAAAAAGAGCGTCAGTGTTCAGCCAAGCGTGAACAAAACTTTGTTTTGTTGATTGCATTTGATAGATGAGACTATGGGGCATCCATAAATAGGAAAAAATTTCGAAATATTTTGAAATGTAATTTAGGCAATTTTTTCAAAAGTGTAACTTTTTTTGGTACGCCCTGTATAGCTGGCTGTACCCCTTTCATGTAATCCGCTTTGGCTTAAAGGACAAGTCCACTTTAAACATGTTATAGTAGTAGTAGAACACATTACTGGAGGTTTGGGGAGAATTGGACAATCCGTTCAAACACGTCAAAAGTTATGAATTTTTTAAAGTATCTGCGCAGTCACTGCTGTGATATGGATGAGAGGACTAGTGTGTGATGTCATATACGTAGAACAATATAAGGAAAATATGAACACAATTTCACAAAATTTCATTTCTTAAGAAAATGCACATTTCTTCGGCTTGTCACTGACGTATGTTAAGGATGATTATTCCCCTGCTGTCTGAAAGAGGCAAGACATGTGTTTTTTTTTTATCATGCAAGAAAAGTGAAAATACATGTACGTTAAGTTTTCTTTAAATATTTAGTTTATTTCTTTGTACACAATATGTGACATCACAAGCTCTTGCCGTCTTCTCATCCAGCCGTGACTGAGCAGAAACTTCAAAAATTCATAACTTTTGAACGAATTGTCAGATTTTCCTTAAACTCTCACTGATGTGTTCTACCAATATTGTTCACTCAGCTATATGTCTATGAGGGTGAACTTGTCCGTTAATGCTATTGTATATTTACCTGAGGTTCAAGTTATCAAGTTTTGTAAGTTATGCTCCTAATGAAAAATAGAATTAGGAGATACTATATCGCCGCAATGCAATTTTTACATTCATTTAAACTTTTGACGGCGGTATCCTGTACCTATACCTTTAAATACATTACACGTTACTGTATACACAAAATTGTATCTGTTCATTTACGTACTCTTTGCTTTTGAAGAGAACGTTGTTGATTTGTCACAATGATTTCATTCGTCAAAGCGAAGAAACAAGAAAGTTGTGACTGAAAACTAAAACTAGGAATTTCTATGCAATATACCAGTCACTTCCTTCCTATAATCTTCCTATATAATCATACTCTGACTATTAATCATCTATCCGTAAGTCCTGCACTTTGTCCCATATTATTATGATATATTACATTTGTTGCAAAATGCAGTATACAACTCTGAGATTTGATGAGTCGCAGAACTCATTTTGAGATAAACCCGCATGAAACTAAAATATCAATACAGCCTAAGCAATGATGAATACATTCCGCCGTGTTTGGAAAATTTACCTTTCGGGTGACGTCCGACGAACAAGAGGAAACGATGACCGAAGAAGTCCTTGCTCTTTACTGGCAGTCCAGACAGTGCGCGACTTCATCTAGATGTATACACGGAGCAATCCTACTACTTTTGTCACAAGATTGACTACTGCGTTCATTTTATCATAAAAGAGAATGCTCGACGGTGCATCCCATGCGGGCGCCCTAAATAGAAGGAGCATACATTGGCTATAATAGTTAAGGTGTGTGTGTGTGTGTGTGTGTGTGTGTGTGTGTGTGTGTGCGTGTGTGTGCGTGTGTGTGTGTGTGTGTGTGTGTGTGTGTGTGTGTGTGTGTCAGTTATTGTATAGGTCCTACACGAGACAGACGATGCGCCCTGCTTAAATGACGTCATTGCAACAATCAATGGCAATTTCAACATTTGGCATGTTCTAACCAGCGGGTAGTAATAGAATTAGCTCCCATTTAAGCCTTTTAAGTGTTAAAATGCTCAGACTTTAACAGAAAAGTTTTCTTTGATTATTGTCATGACGCTGGCAGTGCTCGTAGTCTGCCTTACTTTGGCAAAAGGAAGCAAATCATCCCAATCAGGGTTAGGTTTTCTACGTGGATGGCTAGGTTTGAGTAGAGACACATTCTACAGGGAGATATCTACGTTAGACGTCAAAACACTAGTATTACTATGAATGAAAGTTAAAGATGAAAAAAGAAATATCAGTGGTTTGGTGCAGTTCATTATTGCTATTAAAATACCGCAATTGTTCGGGCAAATCTCTACGAATATATTTTCGTCAATGCTGATTCCATCAAGGATATGATAGTAGGCCTAAATATTTTGCCGCAGTAAGTTTCAATATCAACTTTTAACAACGCTTCGCTCACAGCCTATTATACAACAGCCTAGGTTTAAGCGTTCTCACTGCATACATATCGCATTTGATGCAGTTTGCGGTGACGTGATTGACCATCAGCAACTTTTCTTACATAACGCCTCGATGGAAATCAGCTGTTACATATTAACTCACATGAGACTGTTAAAACTTAATGTCTCTGCTTGAAATTTAGTTCACTTCTATTACAAATCAATAGAAATAAGAAATGTTGGTGGATGACAAAATAAGACTTACATTATTCGTTTAAGTCCCTCATTGGCTATAAAAAAGTAACGGCGCCTAATACAATAAAACAATAGGTTTATTTTGTAGCCAAAGTCGTTCAAATATCTATATACCATAACTGAGGTGTAGCAAAGATATATGATGAGGATAGCGGTGAATGTTATGATGATGAAGAATATAAGAAGGAAGAAGAAAAAAAGAAGAAAGAAGAAGAAAAAGAAGAAGAAGAGGAAGAAGAAGAAGAATTAATCATAGGCAATCTCTTATTCATGCGCCATCACTGTTTTTTGAATGCCCCACATCGTAAGTCGTCAACAATGGCAAGTGCCCATTTTATGCCCGATTCAAGTAAACGTAGTGGGTAAGACGTCTGGGCCAAGAATTAGTACAGTACATCAGACAGGAGAGATCAACACTCATGTCCAGGACACACAGGACTTTTTCTTTGTGCTTTTTCCATTATTCTCAGATGTCTAAATTATGAATCGAGTTATGATTCTGTAACTACAGTGTCATGTTGAAGTGTTAATTTCGTCGACAGACAGACAGATTCAATTACGTAATTAGAATATCGAGAATGAATACAAACCAAAAATGATATTGAAATCATGATACAGTCTCGAGATTGGGATACTTAGAAATTCAACGCAAAGTAAGCATATTTCTCATCATGCTTCAGAGATATTTGTCTGTTTTATATTAGGGTTTAGATTTTATTCTTTTTGTAACTGTCAACAAACCAATTTGATAGATAATGATGATTGCAATGACCATGATGACCATGATACTACACTAGGACAATAACTTGGAATTGGTCGATTATTATATTCCTATCTTGTCAAGGACAAATCAATATGTGATTGAAATACTCTTCGGTGTAAATAATCACGCACAAATTTAGCAAAAGTAATCACGCTTTTAATTGCTTTGTTTTCCTCGGGTGCTATGATTGCGCAACAATCTTCTTGGATTATTCTATGGAGTATACTTGTGAGTACTCACGAGGGAAAACAGAGATAGGGCAAAATATAAAAATAACAGCAAATAACAAATATCAGAGTAAAAATTATAGTAGCTGACAAGGCGTCTAACATATCATCAAAGTCAAAACACACTTCTAACGAAAATAAAGAGAAATGAGATCTTTATAATCTGTCATCAAAAAGAAATAATAAGAGGAGAATGTCAAGCATCATACAGACTGTTTTTCTGCCTGATTCTCCGTCAAGCCACCCTTTCGTTATCAAGAAAGCCAAGTAGTAGATTGACGTAAGAACCCCGCCCTTAATCTTGCCTAATCTATGATCACTTGCAGTAGTTTCAGTTTCGTTCAATTCAACTTGCACGTTTACTTCAATGGATTTTCAAACAGAACAAGCAAAAAGGTTCACATAAACTCATTAAAAGTTAGGCGCAGAACATAATAACTTCCCAACGGTACAGACATTCTCGCATCCCGGGTTATAATTATTATTATACTTGTATCTGCAGAAAGAGTTCTCTCCCCGAACAAAGTTTGCGAATACTGAGCGAGGCCGTGGATGTCCATTATAGGCACGTTACCCACTCCGCAACGAGATTGACGTGCGCAATCATTGTTGGTTATATAACCATAGCTGTTGCCATAGCGACCATTGAGATGCTCATATCCGATTGGTAGATACCGAGTTGCAGCTCCGCTTCTGATTGGTTCTTTCTTAGCAGATACCCGAACAAAACTGCGATCATTGTTTGTTGTAGACTCTCAGATAACAGGAGTCCTTGAGATATTACAATCTGTAATATTCAGGGGCGGATCCAGGAATTCCATAAAGGGGCGCAAAAAAAAAAAAAAAAAAAAAAATCGGTGCCACTTCCAGGTATCAGCTTACAGGTTTCTCGTGCCACTTCCGGGTTTCATAAGGAAAAAAAAAAGCTTCAGCGCAATTTTCTGGTGCTATACAATCGGCTGACAAAGATGGTTTCCTTAAAAAGATAAAATAAAAGAAATAAGGGCCGCCTATCATTTTCCTTTTTGTTTCTTTTATTTGAAAAAAATAAAGGGGCATGCACCTGGTGCCCTCCCCCCCTCCCCCCGAATCCGCCACAGAATATACAATAACGGATCATCGATGATTAAAAGGGGCTGTGCAATATTGTCGATGGTTCCATGACATTTGCTCTTTTTGCATTTGCTCCATGCTAAACCAAGCATAAATTCTACCCACAAACATAACTCTTACCCTAATCCTAATCCTAATCCTCACAACAAACTAATCCTATCAGAATTCTATAACAACCCTAATTCTAAGTCGTTACTACTTAACTTAGTGTGCATGATTTTACTCATCAAATCAAGTTGAGGACATCTTGACAAGTTGACATTGGACCTGAATTCGTGGCACAACTGCTCAAATGACAACTCAGAGGGGAAAACATTGTCAGGATCAGATGACCATCAAACCAACGTTGATGGCGCCAGCAATTTACAGTAACTCAAACTGACAGGAACTGATGATAGGTTTTAAGAGCTATTTAACTAGACATAACTTCCTCCGTTCATGCAGTAAGCCAGTTCAGAGGTAGCTCATGTGCACATGGGTACAAAATCGTGACCTTTCGTTTTTCTCAGTTGGTTAGGCACGTCACTCGATTCAAAGCGACATAATGCATGAGTTTGCCCAACATGGCAATTAATGTATGGAACTTGTATCCAAATAAAGGATGAATCTGCGTAGATCAAGACAGTGACCGGGATGGTTTGTCAATCAACACTTTGGGAAGTATCCATTTCATTTTGCTGTACTGAATACATTAACACTTCTTTTTTCTTTCTGTTAACATTGCCAAATAATTATATACCAGACTTGTTGTCAGGTGGATGTACTAACAGGCACCATTAAGAAGGATTACATGAATAAACATTACTTCACAGATGCTTAACCTGAGTGAATCTACAAGCCAGCCTGTCTCTCAGGACAAATGACCTTTTTCTGCTCGACGCGTAAACTGGAACCCCGAACTGGCTTATTTGGACAAATCTTTTTCATTTAGATTTGTTTTAGCCACTTCAGCATTTTCTCTATGTCGTGTTATTTTCGTATGAAAGGAACGAGTGATAATTTTTGTTAGTTGTTTTTGGTTTAGTACGAAAGACCATGGACCAGGGTCGGGTTGTCATGCATGCACATAACATACATATTATATTTGAGGTGTGCTTGTGGGAACATCAGTCTATGCATAAAGTTATATATATGCATAGTTACATATCTATGGCAAGCTCTGCTTATGATGACGGTCCCCTGTATTGATTTCTCCTTTGTTAACAGATACAGTATGCCTTAATATGTTATTTTGATTCATAATTATGTCACTTCAGACTGAATGTTGTTACGCAAATGATTTTTCTTTGTATTGATTTGTATGTATCTGTACCATTTTGTTTTCATTTGCAATTGTATTCGGAGAAAGAAAATGCAGAAATAAACCAACCAAACAAACAAACAAACAAATGAACAAAGGGAAAAAAAACATTCTCTTCATATTGCTCTGAAATAGACATTTTTATCATGAGTAAACTGATGGGTCTGAATGCAACTGATTGACAAATTGCCCTACGTCGACGTATGTATAAGCACTGAATTGATCAGTGCTTTAGTAGTAGCCATGATAAATGAAATCATGGACGTACATACTCGAGCAGGATTTGAACCTACGACCTTCTGATCTCCGGACAGGTGTCATCTCCATTGGACCACTGAACTTCCGCCCGACAGTAAGTGTTGGTTCTAATACTTATAGCATGCAGCGGGTACTGCGTAATTATTCAAATTCATGACATTCTTCCGTAGTGGAGATGACGCCTGTCCGGAGATTAGGAAGTCGTAGGTTCGAATCCTGCTCGAGTACTAGTATGTACGCAATGATTTCTTTTATCATGGCTCCTACTAAAACACTGATCAATGCAGTGCTTATTTACCTCGACGTAGGGCAATTTGTCTATCAGTTGCATTGAAAACATATCGACGGAAGAATTTTCATGAATTTGAATAAACTGGGTCTGTTTTGATAGATTTTCTTACCTTTCTCTTGCAAGCATGGGTTCGAGAATACATGTTTGTACAATGCCGTGAAGAGGCGTAGAATTTAAAAGTTCTCAGCCTCCTATCGGAGGAAAAGAACAGGGGAAAGCCCCTCTTTCAAAAAGATGTCTTTTGTTACGTGCGTTCAAGGCCTATGCAAATTACAAAACCTTCACAGTAAAATCTGTGAAATACATGTACCAAAATGGCGGTGTGTGCACTCAAGCGCGGAGCTGGGCTCGCGTGACGGCGACAATGCGAAGTATGAGTGGCCTAGAGTTCTCTCCCAGGGCCGCCTTCTTGCTTTTATAGTTCTTTGGATAATCGCATCGTTCATTTTCGTCGCACATGATAGGCCCTATAAGGAATATCATAATGTTGACAGTTTTTGCTTCGTCATTCTACACGAAGTGACTAGGAGTCTTTCTGATTGTGACAGATTTTTACTCTGAGCAAACAGTACTTATGCCCGCACGCACACCCATTGTTATGATATTTCGTTTTGATTACTGGCGATATGGCAAATGACTCTGCGAAACGTGTGTACACAGAGCCGTCCTTGGGTACATGGGTCGATCCTATAAATGCTGGTATAGAAGCACACGCCGGTCACTCAAGCAGCGCCGTTCGTTGAGTAATAACACAATCCCAGCAGTGTGAGAAGTCTAGCATCACATTCATAGTCAACATGCCTTCACATCACTACAAGACAGGTAGGCTATTTTCTTCAGAAAATCACCATCTTTATTATTCTGTTCAAGTTGTTTAATTCTGTTGAATTCAGTAGATGATTATTGGTACAAAGGTGATTAAAGTCGACTGTTGGGGTAATAGCCGGGTATGATCATCAGTCGCATAAAACCCATGAGCAATTTTAGGAAACTAATCATTTTACCTGATTCAGTCATAATCCAAATTTAAGGGCTGCTTGCTGAAATCGTGTCGTTGGTCTTGTTCTATTAATGTATATCCATGTGTTTTAGTGGTTTGTAAGCAACAGTAAAGATAGCTATCATACAGTATATACGATTTTATAATGGATTATGATGACTTCGAGTTTTAAGCTATCGATAGTTTATTGAAGGGACGTGATTAAATCGAGCACTAATCTCATCGTAAATGATTTGCGTTTGTGAAAGTGTGATAAACGTTTGCTATCAAGAAATATGAAAATATATGTATCAGTTAACGATGGTGATCTGAATAAAGCAAACGTTCGGCGACACCTGAACTAGTCTGCTCTATACACTCATTGCATATGACTCTAAGTGTTGATGTGATTTTGATTTGATCGTATGCTGCTATAGTATTGCAAATGGTCTCTTCAATTTTACTTCTCCCTTCCCAAAAAGACTCCCCCTTATTGTTCATATTTTTCTCATTCTCTCTATAAGTTGGCGATATCCTTTTACTCAGTTTTTTAATCTATGTTTGAGAATCTTTTCAATTCAATTCATTTCAGCTCATTTAATTTCAATTCAGTTCAATTTAATTTTATATTTTCCATCGAACAAAAGGTAATACATTATAAAAAGTAAACATTGGCACATTATATATTTTTTTAACAATTTGTAAGAAGTTCAAGTCTCAAAGTATAAAATGATGTATATATGTACGAATGAATGCATGATGAGACAAACTACGAATACTTTGAATGAGTGTCAAGGAAGTACTAGCAACAACCAAGAGTGATCTATACTGAAAAAAAAAAACAACAACAACCGGAGATTGTAAGACATGGAGTACTCGAGAAACAATTTATGCAGACACAAAGTGTGTATTATGTGTCTGTAATGTCCAGGTGAGGCGATGCCCACTCTTTCCCCCGGAGTGCTCCGCCTCTACAGCATGGCTTTCTGTCCGTTCGCCGAGAGAACACGTCTGGTGTTGGCAGCTAAAGGAATAGAGTGAGTTGGCACGTGGTCTTCAAGGTTTGGGGAAAACAGTTACATGACTGTGTTACTTAATATCAACAAACAGCATGAATTTATCTTGCAGCCGCAATATGCACAAGTCACATTCATGATCCGAAATCGCTGTGTAGATTTAGATTTTACTATATAGATGGGTATATAGGACCTGTTTCGGTCTCCTCGAATAGAATACTATACAAAATAAAACACAGCAGAGTCAACAGAGATGTAAGAAGTCAGTGTCAATTGGGACACCAAGAGTTTATCGAAATGACAATAATATCTGCAATGACAAACAGTAGATAATCTTGGTGGTGACACTAATGCTCGCAAAATGTTAAGTTGTTTTTATATCCGCAATCTATACATCCATTCAATGGAATTCTGTGCTCTGAAATAACAAAAAAAAAAATCAATAGAAGGTTGGAAGTCAAGTTCAATCCAGTGAGCAGTGAAATGCAATCCTTGTGTCAAATCGCTGAAAATGATTCCATAAATACAGAGAGTGATCGCTTTTTGTGTGTGTGTTTTGTGTTTTGTTTTGTTTTATGTTCTTTTTAAGGGGGGGTCAAGGAAGTAGAGGACGGGCGCACACTTAAGGAGAAGGTACCATTTGTACGAACAAATTCATTTCAACAATTCACTTACACGTACATATTTTGTACTTATATTTTATGATTAAGTAAACACGTGCAATGTTTGGTCAACGCGTCTCGGTCATTCCAAAGGTCAAAAAGGAGTGGGGGCCAATGATCCACACCACAGTGATGTGTGACGAAATGACACTGAAGTAACACAAGGCCTGGTACTCAGCAAAGGGAGACGAACAAAATCCCCCCCCCCAAAAAAAAAAAGAACTTTATGACATAGGTGGACTTCGTGCCACCCCTGTTTGAGGCTTAGCAAGGGGGAGTTTGCATGATATGGCACTTATTTTTATTTATTCTTTTTTTTTTGTGGTCACTCATGGCTACCCATCACCATGTACGAGGTCTGTATACTGCTGTTGTGATATACTGATTTAAAATACAATGCTTTGATGCAAGTGTAATATAATGATGAAAACCTTGAATCGATATCACTGTGTGAATGCCTCTTTGATGAGCCATTACATTAATGATGAACTTGAGTCAGATAATCTAATGATGTTCTCTGCGAAGTGTAACACCCGTTGAAATTGCAAGAAAATGTATGACAAATAAAAGTTGTATACACATTGATTTCATGTACGAAAAAATATTCATCGTTTAACAATTATTGTAGAAACACATACGGACACGAATAAGCTTGCGTACAACATGTACAATGACGATGTTGTGTTAATCTATCTCTCTTCTTTCTCTTCCGTCCGACATTTCATCATTCTTCCTCGAGTCAGCTACGAGCTGGTGAACGTCAACACTTACCAGAAGCCCGAGTGGTTCTTCGACAAGAACCCGGACGGCCTCGTCCCCGTGCTCGAGCAGGACGGGAAGCTGATTCAAGAATCACTGGTCACCTGCGAGTACCTCGACGAGCTCTACCCGAAGACCGCCCCGCAGCTGCCCGCCGATCCCTACAGCCGGGCCAGGGACAAGCTTCTAATCCAGAGATTCGGGGGCAAGGTACGGCGTGGGCCAACGGGTCAAATGATTTTCGAGGCACACACAGTGATTTTAAGTAAAATGGTGTTTGTGATCAATGTCTTCAGTTAATGTACATCATAAAAACGGAGTCAAAGGGTGTTTACCTCCGTGTCTAGCTTTATTCGGTATGTGCAAATTTGTTTTGGAATCGAAGAAGACGGTTGCAGAGCTATCAAACAGGAACTACCTTTTCTTTTTGATTATGTCACCCCCTTGCTGAAGCAGCTACGTTGGCTACGCATTGCTTTCAAGATCTTGACAATTGTGTACAAGTGTCTTCAAGGGAAAGCTCCTACTTATCCTAGATCTCTAATCATTCCATACTATTCTGCTCGACCTGGCCTGCGTTCAAGTGCAGATAGCATCTCACTCCATGTAACCATAACCAACAGTAGAGCGGGGGACAATGCTTTTGTGACGGCTGCACCGCAATTGTGGAACGATCATCCTCAGTTCGTCCGCATTTCCCCATCCCTTGATGTCTTCAAGAAGAATCTTAAGACTTTCCTTTTTAATGCTTATCTGTGCCTGAATGTTGTTGTGAAGGTCTGTGAAACCAGTCATTGACTGTGTAAGGGTGCTATATAATTGATCCGATTGTATTGTATTGTATTGTATTGTATTGTATTGTATTGTATTGTATTTTTCTTTTCCCGACAGTTTGTTCCCGCCATGTTCAAGTCGGCCAAGGAGAAAGGAGCCAACGCTGAACTGAAGGCAGATCTTGTCAAACAGGTGGAAGAGCTCGAAGCGGAACTGAAGACGAGGGGAACGCCGTATTTCTCCGGTAAGATTAATTTGATGACCCCTCCATCATAACTGCATGATTGTACCATGAATATGTTACAATATACAAGTAGATATATAGATATAGATACATAAAGATTCGTTGCTAACTAACACTAGTACTAGCCAATAGTTATGTGGTAATATAATGTTCAAGTCGTCAACATAAAAGAGCGGTCTAGAGTTAATTACAGTTTCTTTTCTTTTTTAAATCTTGTAAATTTGTAGTTGTCCTTGGAAAACAAGACTTGGTCAATATTGCGTCGGCCCTGTTACTTCCTTTTTAAAGCTCTATCTCTTAAATGGGAGTGCATTTTTAGATTTTTAAATGACATGAATAGGTTGTTTATTTCAATGAATCCTCTTTCATACGGCCTTTTGGGAGTTTTGAGGTACCTTGACAATTAATATCAAGACAGTACTTTACTCGGTGTTTTGAAACAGCAAATCAAAGAATCCATGATTGTGATGGATAGTTATGATAGTTACAGTTTCACTAATTCATATCATAATGTCCTACTGAATGTATAAAAACATGTCACAGTCACGGATTCTTTTGTTAAGCATGTTAAGGATTTGTATTTCTTTTTGACAGGGTCGGCTCCGGGTCTGGTAGACTACTCCATCTGGCCGTTCATCTACCGCGCCACGGCTGGCAGCGCGCTCGGCGGCGACGGTTTCCCGAAGTCCGTCACCCTCTTCAACCAGTACGTCGAGCGCATGCGCAAGCATGAGGTCATCGCGCCCCGAATCATGGAGGACGAGGCGTTGAGGGAGTTCAGCACGCACTACCGCACGCCCGAGTCGCGATTCGACGAGATTCAGACCAAAGCGATTCCATGAGGGGAAACTGAAACTTAATTGGCTGCAATCGGAAAAACGAACGTTTTTTTTTTCTCTCTCTCCCTCTCTCTCTATGATTATGATATCAATTTGGAATCCTCAACCTAGTCCTTGATCTCAACCAGAAGTCAGATGTCAAATCATTTTATGATACACCATTCTGTTAGTTTAGTTTCACTGTATTTAATCAGCTTCATCATCAGATTTGAGTATCACCTCCTCTTGATGACAGAATTAGTATTTTCGGAATACTGGTAACGGCAAGCGAGGGTGATCAGAGGGACTGTTATTGGGTATTCTAAAAAAATTCTGCATCTAACAGAGTCTAGTGCACCTTTCGCTGTGTAGAAGGAGCACACACAATGTGACTGTCTCACTTTCAACAGGGATACACTTTTTTTAGATGTTCGACATTTTTTTTTGGAACACTTTGCCACGCTGTGGAAGTATTTAACCTCTTTCTGGCTGGAAGACCAGGAGAAAATCTGGCAGGGGAAACCCCATTGAAAGTGGCAGGAGATGCGATTAGTGCCAGACAACCGCTTCATGGGACCTTTATTCATGTATTGTTTGAAAGTTCTCAATAAGACCCCACGTATTATAGTCTTGAGCGTTTCTCGTAATGCTTAAAGAAAGGGTTGTTGATGGAAAATGAATCACAATCAGATACTGATACACAGTAAGTCCTCTAGTATTTCACTCCTTAACGGCAGGATTATTTTTCCCCTTTATTATAGGTTACAGCAACATCATGCTTGGATCAAAGTTGACAATATTTGATAATACTCAGCGACATCTGGTGCAACCTAAGCAGTAAAACTGTGACATATACATAATAATGTCAAATGTCAGATCGCTAGGTGATCTCTTGGACTAAAGCCTGGAATATGAATTTAGATCTTTATCCTATAAGAACCAATGTCGTATATTCAATAAGCGTAGAATGAGGCAATTGCTTGCAATGTTATCAAGTCGCTTCCAATGATGTACGATAGGCAATAAAAATTTTATCAATACAATATGTATTTTGTATTAAAAAGACTAATGACTACAAAAACGAATGACTATACGAGTAAATGGTCGTATTTTGTGTATTTGAATCCATTGATGATGTCACCTCGGTGTTGTGGTTTTCAGAGGAAATAAAAATGTGTTAGATCTTGAGAGTCGTGCTGGTAATGAGAGTTGCTTCCCGTCAAGAAATGTCCGTTTCACTTTCCAAATCCACCACAGCTTGCGGATGTCCCGGCTGAATACATTTCCCTTTGTCCACGGACGTACGGGGATTTCCAGAGCAAAAATCCCCGGTGAAAGATTTCAAGTGAGCTAATAGATTTAAGAAGCCTGTTATATGAAAAAATATGTATTCTTTTTTTACACCTCTTCTTTACTTTCCTAATTCACAGCTGTGTTCACAAATATTCCCAAATAAAAACGAAAGTTCGATGCTTTACGAAACCGCTTCCGATACACTTGGCGAAGTTATATGTAGTAGATTTTTCATCAAACACGTGGATCAAGGTACAGATGCTAGTTTGCAGGAACGTGAGGATGTATCATCACGAGTGAATATAAGCAAGAATAATTGAAAGTGTATCAGCACTTGACATCTGCCGGAGTGTACGTGTGAGAAACCGGCACATTCAAATGTCAGTTATATCATGATTACATCCACGATAATTGGGGCAAAGTACATCAGACGGCTGATCACGAGGCCGAAGGGTATACCATCCGTCTTCTGAATGACCCTCAAGACTCGCTCTCTCCCATGCAGACCAATGGCTCAAGAACTAAGAGCACCGTGTTCATGTTATACGTGTAACTGAATAATAAGGCCAGTCCGCGGGGTTTTAGTATGAGCATGAGCAGAAAAGTCTTTTGTACTGACAGACGTGTTCGTGTGTTGTTGTTTGATAATTTGATAATTTGTGATGTAGTGATTGTTTATGTAATCCTCATAAATGGTGCCTGCTAGCGCATTCACCTGACACTACAAGTCTGGTATTTGGCAATGTTAATATGAAAAGTTTGTTAATGCATCCAATACAAAACAATGAAAAGAGTGCTTCCGCAAGATGATTGACGAACCATTGTGACCACGATCAGAAAGAGTCAGTTTGTAAATGTCATTGCCGTATTCTTATACTATCGTGATATTGATTCGCTGCATGCTTCGTATAGTTCTGGTTGAGACCTTACTTCAGGTTTCTAACATTTTTTGGTGAGATAATGAGAAACCTCTTATGTATGAAAGATCATGTTTTGATGAAAATTGGTTCTGAAATGGCTAAGATATCCAAAATAGAGCAATTCTAATGATAAAAGGCGGGACCCATGCACCTTTTATTAGGATTGCTTTGTATACTTTGGTTTTTTTTTTTTTTTTTTTTGAGATCTCAGCCATTCCAAAACCAATCTTCATCTAATGAACTTTGAATTCCTCTTAGAATGGTATGCTCTGTATTATTTCATGAGTGGTTTCTTGGTATCTCGCAAAAAGTTAAAAGCCAAATCCTCATCTCCACTCATACTGTAACAATCCCTTTAACTAAACTTCACCGTCTGCTCTGCCTCTGTCTTTTCTCTCTCTCTCTCTCTCTCTCTCTCTCCCTCTCTCTCTCTCTCTCATTCTATTCTGAATCCTCTCTTCTTCCTTTATCTTTCTCTGACTCTCTCTCTCTTTTAATTTTGTCTCTATTAATCATTTCTATTCTGTATGTCTGTCTCTCTCCCTCACCTTTATTTCTCCGCATCTCTTCTCTCGTCTTGTATCTTCTCAGTCTCTTATCTCCCCCCCCTCTCTCTCTCTCTCTCTCTCTCTCTCTCGGTACTTCTGTTTGTATCTTTTCTGTCCTCTTTTTTTTTCGTTTTCCCCGTTCTCTCTGTCTGCCTCTGTCTCTCTCTCTCTCTCCATCTCTCTCTTCTTTGTCATCTCTACTGTCTTTAACTTTCTCTCACACTTTCTCTCCGTATACTCCCTTCAATAGGGTGCATGGATATAAAGATACAAAATATAACATGTTCATTTTGTATATTACATACCTAAAAAAAGGAAAATACAGGCCTGTACAACAAAGAAATACTTCTATGCCATATGCATTTTAACGAACACACGCACACATAGATATAATAAGTAATC